>NW_025380187.1:0-2947 GCF_016433145.1 Gracilinanus agilis | reverse complement strand
AGATCTGGTCTTAGACATTTACTAGCTGTGTGACCCTGGGCAAGTCACTTAACCTTGGTTGCTGCAGTTTCTTCCTCTGTAAAATGAGCTGGAGAAGGAAATGGCAAAGCACTCCAGTATCTTTGCAAAGTAAATCTCAACTGGAGTTATGAAGAGTGGGACAGAACTGAACAACAACATCCTTTTCTCTTGTTACATGACTGAACCTCCTTTCCCTCCCCCCCCCCAATCAAATATCTGATGGCATCCTTTGCTCAATTAAATCATGCATAAATATAGAGCCAAGGGGACCTTAGAATCCTTTTAGTCCAACCTCTCATTTTATAAATGAGGAAGTTAAATAGCTTGCCCAAGATTACACAAGCAGAGCTGAGGTTTGAACTCAGGTCCTCTAATTGCTCTTTACAGTTTTTATAATGAATTGGTCAGAGAGTTCCATTTGGAGCATTTGGCTGACATTTTCAGGTGTTGGACTTTGCCTCATTAGGGTTGCCTCTTGGGGCAATTCCTAGGTCTTTGCATAGAATGGCTCACAATGTAGTGTTAGGCAATAGTTTAAACAGTGAACACCCTTTATTTTGACTGGCCAACTCTGACTTATGTTTCCAAAACTGTGTAAAATTATCTTTAGTTGATCCATGTTATGTGAAATGTGTGGTACGACTATAGTCTGGAGTTCCTCCCATTCAGCCTGCTGCCCTGGTGATCCTGTGGAAGTAGCTACTTCCTCAAAACAAAACAAAACAAAACAAAACAAAACAAAACAAAACAAAACAAAACAAAACAAAACAAATTAGTTTGAAAGAGAATTCCTTTGATGGCAAATGATTCTAAGAGCAGGTAATATGTACCATTGAAATCCAAGTTAGCTTCTGGAGTAATCCTGGCTAAGACACCAGAAAGGTTTTTGTGTGAATAGGGAGCCTCTATACCTCAAAACTTCTTAATAGTTAAATTAGTCTACTCTCTTCCCAGTTTTCTTTCTTGTATGGATGCTTTTAAAAAAATCTAATATTTTTCAATTGAGAAATTTGCCTTTTTTCCTTTACTTCCTTCCCCGAATGAGAAAGAGAAACAAAATCCTTGGTACAAACATGACTAATCAAGCAAAAACACATTTCCTCATTGGCCAGGCTCCCTCTACCCAAATATATGTGCCAATCTTCATTTTTGAGTTCATCACCTTTGTTGCAGGATGAGGGCAACATGATTCATCATGAGTCCTCTGGAGCTGTGGTTGATCATTATGTTGATCAGATTTTGTTGTAGCCCTCTTTTTCTATGAAAGCTTCTGTTCAAGACAGGAAAGTCATTCTTCCCCGCCTACATTCATAAGAGAACAAGTGTGAATGAATAGCTCTCTACTAACAGAGGCAGACGTTTTAAAAAAATTTCTCTTACTAAAACAACTGCTTGAACACATGGGCTGATGGGGATATTATTGGGGATGTAGACACTAAACGATAACTCTAGTCCAACTATCAATAATATGGAATTAGGTCTTGATCAATGAAAGACGTAAAACCCAGTGGAATTGTGTGGCGGCTAAGGGGGGTTAGGGAAGTTTGGAGGAGAGGGAAAGAACATGAAACATGTAACTATGGGAAAATATTTTAAAAAAAGACTAAAAAAATATCTTAAAAATTTCTCTTGTTATAGTTGATGTTGTTTAGGTACTTGGGAAAATAAAGATATTAGTTTAATCAAAATGTTAGTTATACATTTGGACTCCTCTGTCCCTTGTTATCTCTAACAAAATGGTAGAATTTTATTACCCAGAAATCTTGCTGCAAGAAGGGAAACACTTATTTGTTGCCGTGGTCTCAATGATGAGGCAATACGGTATAGTAAGACCATCGGCTAGAAAGTCACAGGACCTAGGTTCAAATCAATCCATCGATCAGTATTTACTAAGCATCTCCTATGTGCCAGGCACTGTGCTAAATACTGGGGATACAAAACGAGGTTCTGTCTTCAAGGAGCTCACAAACCTTGGAAGCTTGAACTCTTCTCCCACTGAAAAATGCCACAGGAAAGCCCATGACCTCAGCATGTGTACAATCATTGAAGGGTCATAGATTGTTAGAATAAGAACCGGAATATCATCATGAAGTCTAGCTCTTCTAGTTTATAAATGGGGAACAAGGGTCCCAAAGAAATAGCAAGTAAAGGGATATTTAGACAGCCTGATATGTAAAATTATAAATTCCTTCACAGGAAGGGATTATCTTTTACCTACTTTTGAATCCTCAGTTCTTAACACAATGCCCAGCACATAGCAGGTGCTTAAAATTAAAAATGTTTATTGATTGACTGACTATTTTAAGCCATTAGTTTTGTTTTAAAAAGTTATTTTAAATCAAGATAAGGTTAGAGACTGAAAAAATGTCACAAGTTCAGAACTAATAACAGTAATTATGTCATCAAAAGTATTCCAGGTTTGTTAGATTTGTAATGACATTAAATTAATAATCCCATTTTAACTAGCCTGATATCTGAAATTGCGAGTTCCTTCAGGACAGGGACTCTCTTTTACCTATTTTTCAATCCTTAGCACTTTAGTACATAGTAGGTGCCTCATAAATATTTATTGACTAGACAGAAAAGGAGATGTCACGAACAAATTAGTACAGGGAACATATTATGGATAGGAGAGGAGTTTACAAGTAAACAAGAGATGGAGAATGTTGTGAAATGTAAAATGGATAATTTTGTTTACATTAGAAAGTTTATCTACAAATACAACGAATATAGTCAGTCTTAGAAAGAAAGCAAAAAATTGGGGAGGAAATTTTATAGACATCTCAGAAAGAGGTCTCATATCTAAAACATATAGGGAACTTTGTCAAATTTATAAGAATAAGAGCCATCCCCAGTTGATAAAAGGACAAAAGATATAAACAGTTTTTGGATGAAGAAATCAAAGATATATATATATATATATATG
>NW_025380186.1:0-12930 GCF_016433145.1 Gracilinanus agilis | reverse complement strand
AACTCTGTGGGATGCAGCCAAGGCAGTACTCAGGGGGAAATATATATATCCTTGAGTACATATATTAACAAATTAAGGAGGGTAGAAATTAATGAATTGGGCATGCAACTTAAGAAATTAGAAAGCAAGAAAATTTAAAATCCCCAGATGAAAACTAAATTAGAAATAGTAAAAATCAAGGGAGAAGTTAATGAAATAGAAAGCATTGTTGAATTAATATTAATATTAGTATTAATTCAGAATGGGTGAATGACTTGAATATAAAGAAGGAAACTACAAATAAGTTAAGTGAACACAGAATAGTATACTTGTTAGATCTCTGGGAAAGAAAATATTTTAAAACCAAGCAAGAGTTAGAGAAAATTACAAAATATAAAATAAATTATTTTGATTATATCAAACTAAAAAGCTTTTGTACAAACAAAACCAATGCAGCCAAAATCAGAAGGGAAACAACAAATTGGGAAAAAATCTTTATAACAAAAAACTCTGACACGGGTCTAATTACTCAAATATATAAGGAGTTAAATTAATTGCATAAAAAATCAAGCCATTCCCCAATTGATAAATGGGCAAGAGACATGAATAGGCAATTTTCAGGTAAAGAAATCAAAAGTATCAATAAGCACATGAGAAAGTGTTCCAAATCTCTAATAATTAGAGAAATGCAAATCAAAACAACTCTAAGTTATCACCTCACACTTAGCAGATTGGCTAAAATGACAGAAGGGGAGAGTAATGTTGGAGGGGATGTAGCAAAATTGGGACATTAATGCATTGCTAGTGGAGTTATGAACTGATCCAACCATTCTGGATGGCAATTTGGAACTATGTTCAAAGGGCTATAAAAGAATGACTGCCCTTTGATCCAGTCATACCATTGTTGATTTTATACCCCAAAGAGATAATAGATAAACAGACTTGTACAAAAATATTTATAGGAGTGCTTTTCGTGGTTGCAAAAAAATGAAAAATGAGGGTATGCCCTCCAATTGGGGAATGGCTGAACAAATTTTGGTATATGCTGGTGATGGAATACTATTGTGCTCAAAGGAATAATAAACTGGAGGAATTCCATGTGAACTGGAAAGACCTCCAGGAATTGATGCAGAGCGAAAGGAGCAGAGCCAGAAGAAAATTGTACACAGAGACCAATACACTGTGATAAAATAGAATGTAATGGACTTCTGTACTAGCAGCAATGCAATGACCCAGGACAATTCTGAGGGATTTATGGTAAAGAATGCTACCCACATTGAGAGGATGAACGCCAGGAGTGGAAACACAGAAGAAAAGCAACTGTTTGAACACATGGGTTGAGGAGGACATGATTGGGGATGTAGACTCTCAACTACCACAGCAATGCATATATCAACAATTTGGAAATAGGTCTTGATCAATGACACATGTTAAAATCAGTGGAAATGAGTACCAGCTATGTGGGGGGAGGGTAGGTAGGGGGTTGAAGGGTAAAGTAAGAGCATGAATCATGTAACCATGTTAACTTTTCTAAAAAAAATAAATAAATGAATAGTGACTTGGAGCATTTTATATAGATAATGATAGTTTTGATTTGGCCTTCTAAAATTGCCCGTTCAAAACCTTTGATCATTTATCAACTGACAAATGACACTTTTTTTTATAAACTGGGCTCAGTTCCTTCTATATTGGAGAAATAAAGCCTTAATCAGAAAAAAAAAACTTCTTGTAATTTTCCCCAATTTTGTTTTTTTTTTCTTATTTTTGCTGTGTTAGTTTTGTTTGGGCAATTTTTAAAAATTTAATGTAACCAAAATTATCAATTTTACTTCCTATCTCCTGTTTTTGTCATAAAAGTTTTCCTATCCACAGATCTGATTGGTATATTTTTTCTATGCTCTTCTGATTTATTTGTAATTTTACCCTTCCTGTCTAAATTATTTATCCATTTTAACCTTCTTTTCTTATGTCCTGTCAGATAACTGGTTTATATCTAGTTTCTACCAAACTGTTTTTCAGTTTTCCTAGCAATTTTTGTCTATTAGTGTGTTATTGTCCTCAATACTTGTATAATTTGGGTTTGTCAAACACTATATTACTATAATAATTTACTTATGTGCATCATGTATCTAATTTATTACATTGATCCACCATTCTATTTCTTAGGCACAATCAGATTATTTTGATGATTATTGCTTCATAATATAGTGTGAAATCTGTAACTGCTAGTCTTCATTTATCTTTGATTCCCTTGATATTCTTGATATTTTGTTCCTTTAGATGAATTTCCCTATGACTTTTTCTAGTGCTTTAAAATAATTCTTTGGTAGTTAGGTTGGTATGGCATCAAATAAATAAGTTAAGTAGAATTGTCATTTTTGTTATATAGCCTTAGTCTACCAATAAGCTTTTGATACTTCTTCAAATGTTTAGCTCTACTTTTCTATGAAAACTACTTTGCCACTCATCATATAATCTGGAGTCATTTTGTCCTATAGACTTTCAAATATTTTACATATTTGTAACTATTTAAATGGGATTTCTCTATCTCTTCCTGCTGGACTTTGTAAGTAATATATAGAAATATTGATGATTTATATGGTTTTATTTTATATCCCACAACTTTGCTGAAGCTCTTGTTTCAATTCCTTTATTTAGTTGATCCTTAAGGATTTTCTCAGTATAGCAACATACCTACTGCAAAAAGTAATGATTTTGTTTCATCATTACCCACTTTTTCCCTTTAATTTCATTTTCTTATTTGATTGCTATGGCTATAATTTCTATTAAATATTGAATAATTGTGATTATAATGGCAATTCTCCTTCCCCATGATAAATGTATCTCCTTATGACTTCTTTAATTGTCTTGGAATGTAAGAATATTTGACACTAACCTTTTGTTGGCTCTGCCATTCCAGAATTCAGTTTGAGGTGATGTTTTCAAGTATTTTTGGACGTGAATGTTGAGAGAGAGAATTCAGCTGAGTGCTGTCTCAATTCCACCATCTTGACTGTGATCCTAAAATTCCCGATTTACATTTAAACAGTTTTAACAGTTTTTTTTAAATGTTAAGTTTGAAAAATCTCTCCCTCCCTCATAAACCTTGAGAAGGCAAGAAATGTGATATAGAATGTATTTGTGAAGGGAAGTTAAATGGTGAACTGGATAGAGAAGCAGGTTTGGAGTTGAGAGGACCTGGGTTCAAATCTGATCTCAGATACTTCTTAGCTGTGTGGCCTTGGGTAAGTAGCTCATACCCAATTAGCTAGGCCTTATTTCTCATCTGTCTTAGAAATTATACTTAGTAAAAATTCAAAGAAAGAAAGAGATTAAAAAAGAATATTTTATATATACTTACATATGTATATAATGATGCAAAATATATTTCAATAAATTTTGTTGTTGTTGTTTATTTGTCCCTATATTTCAGATTGCTTTTCTTTTAGGTATTTAGATAATATGCCATTCATTGAACATATATTCAATACTAAAAATATGTTGTTCTTTAAGATTTTTTTTCAGATTTAAATATTTTATTTTTTTAGAAAAAATTTCCATGGTTACATGATTCTTCTTTTTACTTTCCCCTTCACTCCCCTTCAACCCATCCCCCCATATCCAAAGTGCATTTCCACTGGTTTTAACCTTCCTGATCAGTCAAGACTTATTTACATATTATTGATAGTTGCATTGGAGTGGTCATTTAGTGTCTACATCCCCAACCATGTCCACATCAACCCATGTGTTCAAGTGGTTGTTTTACTTCTGTGTTTCCACTCTTGCAGTTCTTCCTATGAATGTGGGTAGCATTCCTTTCCCTAAATCCCTCAGAATTGTCCTGGGTCATTGCATTGCTGCTAGTACAGAAGTCCATTACATTTGATTTTACCAAAGTGTACCAGTCTCTGTGTACAATTTTCTTCTGGCTCTGCTCCTTTCGCTCTGCATCAATTCCTGGAGATCTTTCTAGTTCACATGGAATTCCTCCAGTTTATTATTCCTTTGAGCACAATAGTATTCCATCACCAGCATATACCAAAATTTGTTCAGCCATTCCCCAATTGGAGGGCATACCCTCATTTTCTAGTTTTTTGCCACCACAAAAAGCATGGCTATAAATATTTTTGTAAAAGTCTGTTTATCTATTATCTCTTTGGGCTACAAACCCAGCAATGCTACAGCTAGTTCAAAGGACACACAGTTGTTTAGAGCTCTTAGGGCATAGTTCCAAATTTCCATCTAGAATATTTGGATCAGTTCACAACTCTACCAGCAATACATTAATGTCCCAGTTTTGCCACAACATTCATTACTTTCCCCTTCTATCATTTTAGCCAATCTGATATGGGTGAGGTGGTACCTCAGAGATGTTTTTATTTGTATTTCTCTAATTATTAGAGCTTTAAAACACTTTCTTATGCCCTTCTTGATACTTTTGATTTCTTTATCTGAAAATTGCCTATTCATGTCCCTTGCCCATTTATCAATTGTGGAATGGCTTGACGTTTTATAAAATTGATTTAGCTCCTTGTATATTTGAGTAATTAGACCTCTGCCAGAATTTTTTGTTATAAAGATTTTTTTCCCAATTTGTTGTTTCCCTTCTGATTTTGGCTGCATTGTTTTTGTTTGTACAAAACCTTTTTAATTTAATATAATCAAAATTATTTATTTTACATTTTGCAATTTTTTCTAGCTCTTGTTTGGTTTTAAAAATTTCCCTTTCCCATATATCTGACAGGTATACTATTCTATGTTCTCCTAATTTTCTTATAGTTTCCTTCTTTATAGTCAAGTCATTCACCCATTCTGCGTTTATCATGGTATAAGGTGTGAGATGTTGTTCTAAACCTAATCTCTTCCATATTGTTTTCCAATTTTCCCAACAGTTTTTGTCAAATATTGGATTTTTGTCGGCCTTTCTTTGCTCATTTGAAAGCCCAAAAATTTTGCTCCACTACTTGACCTTTAACCTGTGTATGTCCACCCTCCTCATATGTCTTTCTTGTAGACAACATATGCTAGGATTTTGGTTTCTAATCCACTCTGTTATTTGCTTGCATTTTATGGGCAAGCTCATCCCATTCACATTCAGAGTTATAATTATCAGTTGTGTATTCCCCAAAATTTTGGTATCCTCTCCTAGTTCTACCCCTTCTTCTTACCCTATTTCCTTTTAAACCAGTGGTTTATTTTTAGACCAGTCCCCCTTGACCCCTACCTTGATTTACTTCCCTTTCCTTCCCCTCCCTTACTATTCCCCTCTTTTTTATTTTTTAAGGCCTAATGAATTTCCCACCCCCCTCTCCTCCTCTTCCTTTTCTGACCTCCCCACTCCCCTGCTCCCCTTGGTTAATCCCTTCTGAATTTCTCAGTAGGATTAGATACAATTCTATATCCCAAAGGATATAGCTACTCTTCCCTCTCAGGGTTAATTCTGCTGAGAGTAAGATTTAAATATTACCTCTTAATGCTCTCTTCCTCTCCTGCTTATAATGGTATTCATCCCCTCCCCTTCCCATGCCCTCTTTGTGTGTAATAGAATATCCTATTTTTCTTACTCATTCGAGTTTCTCTTGGTGTCCTCTACTATTCACCCCTCCTCTTTCCCACCCACCCCATATCATCTTAGTCCATGCAGTACTCCATCCTCTCCCTATGAATAATTCTTTTAATTACTATCATAGTGGATACTATAATAGTGAATAGAGTTCACTACAGAGAATTACACATAACATTTCTCTATATAGGAATATAAATAATTAGATTTTATCAAAGCCCCTAATGAGGCAGATTTAAAAATAAGAGTTTTCTTTCTTTCCCCTCTGTTTTTTATTTACCTTTTCATGTTTCTCTTGGTTTTTTTGTGGTTGGATATCAAACTTTCCATTTAGTCCTGGTCTTTCTTGTGCAAATACTTGGAAATCTTCTATCTTATTGAATGCCCAAACTTTTCCCTGGAAGTATATAGTCATTTTTGATGGGTAGTTGATCCGTGGTTGTAGACCCAGTTCTCTTGCCTTTCTGAATATCCTATTCCAAGCCTTGAAGTCTTGTAGTGTGGAGGCTGCCAGATCCTGTATCATCCTTATTGGTGCTCCTTGATATCTGAATGGTCTCTTTCTGGCTTCTTGTAAAATTTTTCTTTTACTTGGAAGCTCTTGAATTTGGCTATTATATTCCTGTGGGATGTATTTTCAGGGTCTAATGTAGAGGGTGATCTATGGATCCTTTCAATGTCTATATGGCCCTCTTGTTGTAGAACTTCAGGGCAGTTTTTCTGAATAATTTCTTGTAGTATGGAGTCCAAATTTCTATTAATTTCTGCTTTTTCAGGGAGACCAATGATTCTCAAATTGTCTCTTCTTGACCTTTTTTCTTGATCTGTCAATTTCTCATTGAGATATTTCATGTTTCCTTCTATTTTGTCAATCTTTTGACTTTGCTTCATTTGCTCTTGCTGTCTTGAGGGATTATTAGCTTCTAATTGCATAATTCTAGCATTTAGATACTGGTTTTCCTTTTCAATCTGGTCATTCCTGGTTTTCAATTTACTTGCCTCCCTTTCCAAATGCAATATTCTGCCTTTTAAACTGTTATTTTCTTGCCAGATTTTGGTTTACAATTTGCTTACCATTTCATTTGATTTTGGGGCATCTTTCTCCAACTGGGAGTTTCTGTCTTCTAAACTGTTAATTTCCTTTTGAGCTATTTCCCATTTCTCTCACCAAATCTCTTCCATCTTTCTCATCATGTCAGATTTGAACTCTTCAAGAGCTTGTGATTAGTTTTCATTATTTTGGGAAGGTTTGGATATTATTATTTGTTTGTTCTCCTCTGCTGTTTGCTCTGTTGTCTGGATTTTCCCTGTGTAAAAGTTGTCGAGTGTTATAGATTGATTCTTGCTGATTTTTTTTCTTTTAGGGTTCCTGTGCATGCCTTATCATTGTGAGCCATGTGCCCTTTCAGGTTTATCCTTACATTCAGGGTCTGTCTGCTCTCTTTAGGCTCCTGAGGTCACAGGTCTAGTTGTTCTCAGGGTCAAGCCTCCTGGTGGTCCCCTTGCTTGTTCCTCTCTCCAAATGTCCTTTAACAGTCTAAGGGCACTGCTTCCACAGTCATGCACCCTTCTGCTCTGGGTCCCCAGCCATGCTCTGGGTCCACACCTGTGCTCAAGATCTGAGTCGCACTTTTTTCCATGCCTGTGCTCAGGATCTGTGTCAGTGCCTGAACTCAGGGTCTGTGTTCAAAGTCCTTGTGTTCTTTAGCCTCTTAAGTCTTAAGTCTTGCTGCTCTCAGGAGCAGGCCCTGGTGACCCCAGGTAGGTGCAAATTACTTAATGGGTGCCCCAAACTTGCTCTAACTCTTGTGCACTTGGTTTGGCACTGTAGGTGGTGTGGGGGGAGGGGGTTGCTCAGCTCACATTTTAGTGAGAGCTGTTTCACCCCCTTATAGCATGGAAATGCCCCAATCCCATGTACCTTCAATGCTGTGCCTTGTTGTGGGGTCCCTTTCATTCGTCTGGATTTATTTTTATGTCTTCTTGAGGAGTCCTCTATGTGTGGGTTAGGAGAGGTTAAGCAAGCTGCTTCTACTCTGCTGCCATCTTAACCTGGAAGTCTCCTCTAAGTCACTATTGATAGAGAAATGAACATTAAACCAACGCTGACATACAATTTTATATATGTCAGATGCATTAAAAGGGCATAGAGGAATATGACAAACTTTGGCAGGGTTGGGAAAAATTGGGACACAAATATACTATTGGTGGATTTGTGAACTAAGCCAACCATTCTGGAGAAAAATTTGGAAACAATTCCAAAAAGATATAAAACTATGCATACCTTTTGACCCAGCAAAAACAATACTAAGTGGGGTAGCTGGGTAGCTCAGTGGAGTGAGAGTCAGGCCTAGAGACAGGAGGTCCTAGGTTCAAACCCGGCCTCAGCCACTTCCCAGCTGTGTGACGCTGGGCAAGTCACTTGACCCCCATTGCCCACCCTTACCAATCTTCCATCTATGAGACAATACACTGAAGTACAAGGGTTAAAATAAATAAATAATTAAATAATTAAAAAAAAACAATACTAAGTTCATGTTCCAAAAACACAAAAAATTGAAAAAGGACCACTTCATATAAAAATATTTGTAGAATCTCTTTTAGTGGGGGCAAAGACTTGGAAATCAAAGGGAGCCATCATTGCAGTATGTATTTGTGATAGAATACTATTGTGATATAATAAATGATAAACAAGTTGCTTTCAGAAAAATCCTGAGAAGAGTCATATGAACTGATGCAAAATAAAGTGAGCAGAATCAGGAGAAAACCGTACATCTTTAACATTAATATTTCAAGGATATTACCTGTAAAAGATTTAGCAACTCTAGGACAATGTTCAAGGACAATGATCTAGGAAAGTTTCAAAGGATCCATAATGAAAAATGGTATCTACCTTCACAGAGCGAACCGAAGCATTCTGAATGCAAATTAAAACATATCTTTTTTAAAAGTCTTTCTTTCATTTTTTTGTCTTTTTTCTTTTACAATGTCATTAATTTGGAAATACATTTTATATGAAATCCGATGTAAAATCAATATCTAATTTCTAGCTTTCTCAAAGGAGGAGGAAGGGGCAGGAAGGAAGTAGAAAAAATGGAAAGCAACATCTTAAAAAATGATTATAAAATTCATTTTACATTTATATGGGAAATATTTAATCATATATACATACATTTATATATGTGTTTATGTATAGATACATATTTTAACTGGTCTCCTCCATAATAATGCAAGCTTTTTGAGTACAAGAATTATTTTTAATTTTCTTTTTATTCCCAAAGCTTTAACACTACTAAACCTATATTATATTCTAAATGTGATTCTAAAAAGTGCATGTTCTATGAAAGTCTAAAATCATTTAATACTTGAATCCAATCCAACCTAAATTGTATTTACTAATCTAATCTAATCTACATCCTATATGCATTTATTAATTACACAATACATGCAAGGTACAATATTATACTCTAAGGATACAAAGATAATCTTTTAAGACACAATTCTAAAAGAGGGAAGTAATAGAAAAAATATATTTTTACAAGTTGATCTGAGAAAGGAGAGGATATTAACAACTATGGGAACAAAGAAATGGTTTCCCCTAGTGGAGTCCTGACCCCTGAAAGCAACTTTAAATTCTAAGAGGTGGAGGTGAAGAGGGAATATATTCCTGGAGTGGGGTACCTCCTATGCAAAGGAACAAAGGTAGAGGATAGAATGTCTTGTTTAGGGAAATTCTACCTGTCTGGTTTGTCTAGCATAGTGAGTAAATGAAGAAATATCACTGTCAGTACTCCTTCATAAACTAAACCAGGGTATAATGTTACTTTGAAATATCAAAAATTCAGTACCTGCAGTACTCTAACTCTTAACCAGGAATAGGATGTGAATTTAATCATCTGTAGTCTGATAACAATGTTGCCAATTTCACTTAATCTGAATTCAACTGTCAGAAATAACTTTGTGAAGTGCAATAAATTAACTTTCTAGTTTTTAGATTGGTGCTGTGTCAATCAGTCAGTCAACAAACATTTATTATCTTCTACGTATAAAGCACTGTACAATAAAAGCATGAGAAAACCACTAGAAACAAGGTCATATTCTATCAGAAGAGATAAGAAGCCAAAAATATAGATATTGCCCAAATATAAGATTAATGAATGAAAACATCTATGTAGTATAGAAAATTATACTAATTTAGACTATGTCATTTTTATTTTAGCCAATGGAGACTTTAGAAAGATACGTACAAAAGATGTAATAAAGAAAGGGCAGATAGCAGAGGAGAAATTCACATGTGTGGCATGCCCCATAACAACAAGATCAGAAGGGGTTTTCTCATTGCCACTAAAATTTCACACTTTCTAGAGAAGTGAAAATTATAGTCAATGTAAAAGGTATGTCAAGCAACAAATTCACCAGAGGATGGAGAGTTGTTTTCCTGGGGAATTCAGTTCTAAATATTTCCATTTCCCTTAAATACCTTAAGCTCTTAAGCAGAAATTTTTTCAATCACTATTTTAAAAGTAGTGCATGGTTTCCAAGCAGCAATCCTTTTATGCCTGCTCTGAGCTAGACTTGGAAAGATCATTCTCCCTTAATGTTTAAATACTAAGACCAATTCATCTGAGAGAAGCTTATTTTCAATGACACTCTCCAGAGTGCTGAAAGTTGAAAGTCCCCCCATTTGGTTGCAAGTCAGTCATAATCTCTCTTAACCAAGGGAGTAACACAGAACCACTTACCACTTCCAACTCAACTACTAGAAATTAGGAAGTCTGCACATCTACTGACTTCTTTAACTCCAAAGAATAGTAATAATGATGATGATGATGATGATGATGATGATGATGATGATAATAATAATAATAATAATAGCTTCTAAAGAGATTGTAAGTCAGGAAAGAGGACTTTTCTCTTAGAATGATCCTAGTTCAGCTTCACATTGAAAATTTACTTGACATTATCCTCTCATCCTACAATCCAAGGAACCTAGATTACTAGTTAGTCTTCTGACTCCTCTAGGCCTCTCCTGCTTCCATTCATTGTGTAAGATATTCCTAGTGATTTTATCTCCACATTGTGAAATATTTGTCCTGAAAGATTCAGTTTAAAAATTAGAATGCACATTTTGAGCTCTGGATGATTCCCCAAGCAGGAAAGGTTCTTTCCAATCCTTGGATTTCCTCATGAACTTAATTTAGATACCTCTTTTTGCCACCTGTCATAATAATAATCATCATAGTTAACATTTATATAACACATTATGTGCAAGGCACTTTGCTGAGCACTTCACAGTTTATTATATCATTTGATCCTCTTAACAACCTTGAGAGATAGGTGCTATTTTTGTCTTCATTTTATAGACTAAGAAACTGAGGCAGGCAAAAGTTAAGTAATTAGCTGAGAGTCACATAGTAACTATCTGAGACAAGTTTTAAAATCAGGTCTTCCTAACACTGAATTCAGCACTCTATCCATCTTGCCACCTAGCTACACTGAAATGGGGGGGAGGGAATGAATTCAAATTCTGCCTCTGGCATGCCACCTCGGTGAACTTGAACAATTTGATGAAGCATTCTAAGCCTCAATTTTTTCACCTGTGAAATGAAGGGGCTGTACACCAAGGCCTCTGAGGTCTTCTTCATTTCTATGTGGGGATCAGTAACTCTTGAGGCCAGACTTATTGTTTTCAGTTTTATAACTCCATGCAAATAAAATTCCTTGTGTTAAAAATGTACTATGAATTGAATAATTGTATTTCCTCATTTCAAAGATGAAGCAGACAACGAGATTATGAATACCTATTTAATGGATCCCAAATGCATCTTGGGCTTCCCTACTTCTATGATTTTGCACAGCCTTCTTTATTAATCATCTGGTTATCATCAGCTGCAGTCTGTGAACTTCTCTAATATTTTGATCATGGTGTTTTGGTATAATTATTTCCCTTTCAATGTGATTATCTTATTTTATGTATTTAAAATCATAATTTTAAGAATTTTGTCCATGGACTTCACTGGACATCTCTAGAGGGTCCAAGCACCCCTAAAGGTCAAGAACCATTTATTTATAATATACTTCCCTCCTCTTTGCTGACATCTAAATAATAGTTAACATTTCAAAACTAGATCAATTTCTATCTTCTAAAGTTGCCTCTTACATAGAGGTAAGAGCCCTTTTGCAGTCTTCCCTAATCAGATCATATTGAGAATATTGTCTTTGAATACAAGTACCACATTTTAGCAATGATCATAATAGTGTTGATCTAGAACTAGAAATGAACTCTAATGCCACCAGTTCCTACGACCAACTTTCCCTCATTTTATAAATGAGAAAACAGAATCCCAGAGAAGTAAAGTAATTGGTCCAGTGTAGCAAGCGTTAGAGGTGTGATTCAAGGTAGTTTTCTAATTCTAGGGCCCATGCCCTTTCTGTTTTAATTTTGCAGCATAATTTATATTTTTACATATTTATATATATACATTTGTATGTATGTATATCCTGTAAGAGTGCTCTGAGGGAGGATGGTCAGGAGGGTAAAAAGAATGAAAAACAGGTCATAAAAGGATATTTTTCATTTATTTTTTCAGTTCTGTCCAACTCTTCATAAAATCATATTTTGTTTTGTTGTTTTTTTGTAAAGATTGGGGACAGGTAGGTTGTTCAGTGGTTAGAAAGCCAGGCTTGGAGGTAGAAGATCTAGGTTCAAATCTGGTCTCAGAAATTTAGTAGCTATATGACCCTAGGCAATTAACATAACCCCATTGTCTAACCCTTAATGCTCTTTAGCCTTAGAATTAAAGAACAACATTAATTATAAAATGAAAGGTAAGGATTTTTTTAAAAAATGGAGTGGTTTGCCATTTCCTTCTCCAACTCATTTACAGATGAGGAAAATGATGAAAACAGAATTAATTGACATGCCCAGGGTCACAGAACTGGTAAATGTTTAAGGCTGGATTTGAAATCCAGGCCTGGCATTTTTTCCACTATACCACCTAGCTGCCCCACAAAAAGATTAGATTGAAGGAATTAGGGATATTTAACTTAGAGAAAAGAAGAATTCCTAGGGACATGCTAGTCTTCTCCAAGTATATATCTCATGGATTAAAGAGTCTTATAGCTAATTTTGTGGTGATGGTCCAAGAGAGGTTGACTAGGAAGAATGATGGGGAAATGGGGAGTTGTAGAAACTGGCTAAAAGCTAAATATACCCCAAAGTGAAACAGTTTCCTCAAAAGATATTAGTAGTCTCCTTCCTGTGAGGAGGGAGGAGGAGAGGGACTTGTTTCAAAAATTAAGATAGTGAAATGAATAAATAATGGAATTGGAATCAAGAAGGCTTGGGTTCAAAGTCCAATAATGATGTCATATATATATATATATAT
>NW_025380185.1:0-9291 GCF_016433145.1 Gracilinanus agilis | reverse complement strand
TTCATTCACCTCTCTTACCTCTTTCTTATTTATTTTTTGGTTTGATTTATCTAGATCTGAAAGAGGAATATTTAGATCTCCCACTATTATGGTTTTACTATCTATTTCCTTCTTGAGCTCTGCCAGTTTCTACTTTATGAATTTGGATGCTATACCACTTGGTGCATATATATTGAGCAGTGTTATTTCCTCATTGTTTATACTGCCTTTAATCAGGATGTAATGACCTTCCCTGTCTTTTTTAATCATATCTATTTTTACTTTGGCTTTGTCAGAGATCATGATAGCCACTCCTGCCTTCTTTTTCTCATTTGATGCCCAAAAGATTTTGCTCATACCCTTAACCTTGAACTTGTGTGTGTCTACCCGCCTCATATGTGTTTCTTGTAGACAACCTATGGTAGGATTTTGGTTTCTGAACCACTCTGCTATTTTCTTCCGTTTTATGAGTGAGTTCATCCTGTTCACATTCAGAGTTACAATTATTAGTTGTGTATTCACTGACATTTTTTGTATCCTCCCCTAGACCCACTCCTTCTTATTGCACTATTTTCTTTTACACCAGTGGTTTGCTTTCAGCCAGTATCCCTTATCCCCTCCCTTGATTGACTTCCCTTTCTGTCCCCTCCCTTGTTGTTCCCTTCTTTTTGTTTTTTTAAAGACCGAATGAATTCCCTCCCCCTTCTTCTTCCCTCCCTTTTTGGCCTCCCCACTCCCCTGCTCCCTTTGGTTTATCCCTTCTGACTTTCTCAGTAGGGTTAGATGGAGTTTTTTATCCAGATGGATAATAAAGCTACTCTTCCTTCTCCGGGTTGATTACACTGAGAGTAAGGTTTGATTATTACCTCTTAATGCTCTCTTCCTCTCCTTCTTATGGTAGTATTTATCCCCTCCCCTTCCCATGCCCTCTTTGTGTGTAATAGAATATCTTATTTTTCTTATTTACTTGGATTTTTCTTGGTGTCCCCTACTATTCCTCCCCTCTTTCCCACCCCCCATGTCATCTTAGACCATTTAGTATCCTGTCCTCTCCCTATGAATTATTCTTCTGGTTGCTATAATAGTGAATATTATAATAGTGTATAGAGTTCACTACAGAGAATTATACATAGCATTTCTCCACCTAGTAATACAGATAATTAGATCTTATTTATGCCCTTAAAGAGTCAAGCTTAAAAGACTATGAGTTTTCTTTCTTTTCCCTCTGTTTCTTATTTACCTTTTCATCTTTCTCTTGATATCTGTGGTTGAGTGTCAAACTTTCCAATTAGTCCCGGTCTCTTTTGTGCAAAAACTTGGAATTCTTCAATTTTGTTGAATGCCCATACTTTCCCCTGAAAGTATATGGTTAGTTTCGCTGGGTAGTTGATTCGTGGCTGAAGGCCCAGCTCTCTTGCCTTTCTGAATATTGTATTCCAAGCCTTGCGTTCTTTTAGTGTTGAGGCTGCCAGATCCTGTGTGATCCTTATTGGTGCTCCTTGATATTTGAATTGTCTCTTTCTGGCTTCTTGTAAGATTTTTTCTTTGACTCAAAAGCTCTTCAATTTCGCTATTATATTTCTGGGTGTTGACTTTTCTGGGTCCAGTGTAGAGGGTGTTCTATGGATCCTTTCAATGTCTATATTGCCCTCTTGTTGTAGAACTTCAGGGCAATTTTGCTGAATAATTTCTTTGAGTATGGAGTCCAAGTTTTTATTAATTTCTGCCTTTTCTGGAATACCAATGATTCTCAAGTTATCTCTTCTAGACCGGTTTTCTTGGTCTGTCACTCTCTCATTGAGATATTTCATGTTTCCTTCTATTTTATCAGTCTTTTGACTTTGTTTTATTTGTTCTTGTTGTCTTGAGAGATCATTGGTTTCTAAATGCTCGATTCTAGCTTTTAAGGACTGGTTTTCGGCTCTAATGTTTTGGTTTTCCTTTTCAATCTGGTCATTTTTGGTCTTCAGTTGTCTTGTCTCACTTTCCAATTGCGAAATTCTGCCTTTTAAACTGTTATTTTCTTGCCAGATTTCTTCCATCTTCCTCAGCATTTCATTTTTAAACTCTTCCATAACTTGTGACCAGCTTTCATTTTTTGGGGGAGGTTTGGATTTTTGTTTTCCTTCCTCTGTTGTCTGGATTTTCTCTGTGAAGAAGTTGTCGAGTGTTCCAGAGTTTCTCTTGATGGTCTTTTTCTTCTGGACTTCCTTATTGCTGGCCATTGTTAGCCCCGCCCCTTTTCCGCTTTGTCTTTGCACTCAGGGTCTGCCTGGGCCTTGCAAGCTTGGGGGGGGGGGAGGGGGAGCTCTGGTCTCCTTGTCCTCGGGGTCAGGCCTCCTGGTAGTTCCCGGTCTGCCCCTCTGCCCGAGGTTCCTTCAGCAGTCTTTGGGGCTGCTTCCACAGCCACGCTCAGGTCTGCACCGGGTCCTCACTGGAGGTCCAAGCCTGGGCTGGAGATGGTTATTCAAGCCTAGGGCACTGCCTTTGCCTGCACTGATGCTCTTAGGTTCCTGCTTTCACCCCCGCAGAAGGTAGTGAAAGTCCATGGGCTGGAGATCTTTATTCGCCCCTGAGGCGATGCCTTCAGTGCTTGGGAAAGGCCACGTTTTAGGGGCCTTTGTCCTGGCCTGAGGCGGTGCCTTCACCCACGTGGGCGCTCAGGGCAAGTCCCAGCCACCTGGGGTCCCTCGTCTTGCAGCTCACAGGTACGGGCTCAGGGGCTGCCAGTGATTATCTGGTTGCCCCAGTCCTGTTTACCAGCTTGTGTGGTGTGGGGGGTGGGGGAGGGGCTTCTTCCTCTCGTGTTTTAGTGAGAGCTGTTTCACCCCTTTAAAGTGTGGAAATGCCCCGATTCTGCGTACCTTCAATGCTGCGCCCTGTTGTGGGGTTCCTTCGTTCCTCTGGACTCGATTTTATTTCCCCTTGAGGGGTCCTGTGTGGTTCGGTCAGGAGAGATCGAGCAGCTGCTCCTTACTCTGCCGCCATCTTAACCGGAAGTCTCTATCTAATGTCACTGTAGTCTTTTATTCTTTCTCTTACTTCCAAGTCTTAATACTGCTCCCCTGGCCCCCAGATTAGGGTTCATTGTTATTATTTTTAAGATGGAATTAACAGAAATATAATTGCCATCAGTCTTTTTTTTAAAATTTAGAACATTTTCCCATGGTTACACGATTATTTTTGCCATCAGTCTTTGGTAATGCTATACTTTAACACTTGACATGATTAGTAGTTTTAAGCTTTGGAAATTCTTTCCAAAGATAAGGATTAAATTCTTTCCAGGTTTCATAAGTTTCTGGAGCAGGAAAATACCTACCTGGTGACCAATTTCTTAGGGATGAGCCTCTCTTAGCTAGGCTTATCTTCAAATGAAGACCACACAGAGAATCAGTGTACAATGGAAAGAGTACTACCTCTGAAATAAGGTCTGAATTAAAATTCACCTGTAACATGTAGTATCCTATCACCTTGGTCAAGTCACTTTCCCACACTAGATCTCAGTTTCCTCATCTGTTAAATGAAAAAGGTGAATAAAGTGGTCTCTCAGGCCCCTTCTGATTCTAAAATTATGATCCTAAAATACTACGACCTTTTTAGTGGTCCCATGCTCAAAGTCTTTCCAGTTTCATGGGATATTAAAGAGTTTCTAGAGTACTTCACTGACACAGTGTTCTGTAACAGTCACTTTCACAATTTGTAAAGACACCAAAGGAGGCAGCTAGGTGATACAGTATATAGAATACGGGGTTTAGAGTGAGGAAGATATTAATTCAAATTAGTTCTCAAACACTTGTTTTGGCTGTGTGATCCTAGGCAAGCCATTTAACATTCCTGTCTCTGTTTTCTCAACTGTAAAACAGAGATAATAATAGCCCCTAACTCCAAAAATTGTTGTGGGTATTAAATGAGATAATATTTGTAAAGCAGTTACTAATATCTCAGACATAATATATGATATAGAAATGCAATTTGTTATTAGAAGAGAGTTTTGTGCAGAGTGGACAATACAGAAGTAGGTGAAGTCTGACAAAATTTATTTTATTTTTTACCTTTAATAGATATTTTTCATTCATACAGATTTTATTCCTTCTAAATATTCAGAGAATGACCACGTGCTTTCCTCATCTACATATGAAATTAGTATATACATATCCACATGTATTCACACAATATACAGCCAATAAAGTCACTAAGAAGAGGCTAACTTCTCAGGTATAGGAGAGACAAAAATGAAAAAAACTAAGAAAAAAAGAGGTAAAGTCAGTTCCCTAAGGTCACACAGGAAGTTACTGGCAGTATTTTAGAAGAAATGGTTTTCCTCATTTGATTTCCTATTTTTGAGAACCCTAAATAAATAAACCCTTCTTTGTTAATCTCCAGGTAGTGCTTATAGTGGATATTTCTACCTCTGTTTTGCTTTTCTCCACTTTTGCCCTGGGTGGTGCCAGCCCACACCATCACAGCTCATCTATGCTTTTTGAAATGGGAGGAGGCTTTTGATCCAAGGGAAACCCTCAGACTCAGCATGATATCTAAACTAGAATTAGGACTACCTAACAGCCTTCTTCAAAGCATGGGGAAAAAAACCCATAAATGCTATTTTGAATGGGTCTGAGTTAAAGGGGAAGGCAGTAAATAGCCCCACTTCCTCACAGAGATGTGTGATATTGTCATGATTAACAGAGATTATTAATTTTCCTGATTTCCTCTAACTCTTACTGAAACATTTATAGAAAACTAATGTTAGTATATATTAATAAGCACTTTAGAATAAAAAGCCCTTGCATATATTTCATTTGATCCACACTCTTGAGAGGTAGGTAATACTAACATTTCCAAACTCCATTTTATAAATGAGGAAATTGAGATTCAGAGGGCATAAGTGACTTATTGAAGTTGTCAGTTGAGACTAGAACAAATATATTCTAATGTTAAGTCAGGTTCTCTTTCCACTAAACCCAATGGCTTCCCTTTGAAAGGAATAGGATGTAAAAGGAATGAGAATCCACTCATCCATGCATTCATTCATTAACTCATTCAGTGAATTCATTCATTTAAGAAGCCCTTAACATATTTCCATGATATTCCAGTCTTTGTGATAAGGACAAATGAGGAAAAAAATGACAGTGAGAATTGGGAAGAGGAGATGGTGAGAGATATCACAGAGGTGGAAGCAACAAAACTTAACGATTTCTTGGATATCAGAGATGAAGATGGAAAAAGACAAAGAAAATAAGATGATTTAGAATGTATGAAACTGGGCAGATGGTTGGTGCTACTTACAGAAACAGTGAAATCCTGTCTTCAAGGAGCTTGCATTCTATCAGGAAGACTCAAAATATATACAATAAATATAAAATATATATGCAGAAAATCACTGGAGGTAGAAAAAAGGTGCAAGAAACTTGCGAGTATCAGAAAAGGACACAGGAAAGACCTGGCAATTGAATTGAACCTTGAAGGAAGATAAGCATTCTACAAAAGAGAGAATGAGATTAAGTGCATTTCAGATATGGATTACAGTTCATACAAAGTCATGGAGATGGGATATGGAATGATGTATACTGTGAATATCAAAGAATAACATTTGGAAGGAATATGAAATATATGAAACAGAATAATGTTTAGGGTTGGAGTCAGATTGTGAAGGGTCTTAAATGTCAAATACAGTAGTTTGTTCTACTGAGAAGGCATATTCATTACCATTTTAATCTTTGTAATGACAGGTGGGTTCTATAACTCAAAATGATTTTGTATTATATCAGGAAGAACTTGTTTGCTTTAAAAACCTTAACCTTTTATAAAAAAATATCAGTATTAATAGTGTCCTAGTTGACAAAATATAATATCAATTCCTCATGAAAACCTTAAAGAACCTTGGAATAAACAGTTTTCTTGGGCATCTAGCATTATCTGTAATGGAGATAAGCTGGAAAGTCTTTGCAATAAGAACAGGGGATGAAGCAAGGATGCCCATTATCACCACTGCTTCTAAATATTGTACTGGAAATGCTAGATATAACAATAAGAGAAAGAAAAGAAATTGAAGGAATTGGAATAGGCAATGAGGAAACAAAATTATCACTCTTTGCAGATGATATGATGGTATATTTAGAAAATCCCAAAGAATCATCTAAAAAAATTAATTGAAACAGTTGACAACTTTAGCAAAGCAGCAGGATATAAAATAAAGCCCCATGAATTATCAGCATTTCCAAATACCACTAACATAATCAAATAGCTACAGAAAGATAAGTTATTTTCAAAATATCTAATGATAATATAAAATAGCTTGGAGTATACCTATCAAAACAAATCTAGAAACTATATGAATACAATTAAAAACACTTTACCCACAAATAAAGTCAAACCTAAACAATTAGGGGAAAAATCAAAACATTAATTGCTTATGGGTAGGTAATACAAGCCAATGCAATAAAAATGGCAATTCAGATCTTAATACTGTAAAGCAATAATCATCAAAACAATCCATTACTAGAAAAACAAAGAGTAGTGGATCAATAGAATAGAGTAGGTAATCAATACACAGTAGCAAATCACTACCTTTGATAAACCCAAAGATCCAAGCTTTTAGGAGAATTCCCTATTTGACAAAAATTGCTAGGAAAAGTAGAAAACAATATGGAAGAAACTAGACACAGACCAGCATCTCACACCATATACCAGATAAACCCAAAAGAGGTATATGGTCTTCAAATAAAAGGTGATACCATAAATAAATTAAAGGGACACAGATTAGTTTATCTGTCAGACCTATGGAAAAGGGAAGAATTTATAATTAAAAAAATAGAAAACATTAGGGGAAATAAAATGGATACTTTCAATTTCATTAAATTTAAAAAAGTTTTGTAGAAACAAAACTAATGCTACCAAGATTAGAAAGGAAATAAATGACTAAGGAAAATTATACTAAGCATCCCTTGCAAAGCCATTATTCCTCAAATATGTAAAGAAATGAAACAAATTTATAAGAATATAAACCACTTCCCAATGCTATATGAACAGGAAGCACTCAGATGAAGAAATTTTAAAAAAATTCTCTAGTCATATGAAAAAAATGCTCCAAATCACTAGTATTTTAAGAAGTACAAATTAAAATAACTCTGAGATATCACCTTACACATAGAAGATTAACTAATATAACAAAAATAGAAATGATAAATCCTTAAGGGGATATGGGAAAATTGAAACACTGATATACCTTTGCTGGAGCTGTGAATACTATTGGAACCATGACCAAAGGCCCATAAAACTGTTCATCCTCTTTGACCCAGCAGTGCCACTACTCGGTCTGTATCCCAAAGAGATCATAGATAAGGGAAAAGGATCTATGTGTACACACATATTTATACCATCTTTCTTTGTGGTGACAAAAAAAAAAAAGAATTAAAGGTATGTCCATCATTTGAAGAATGGCTGAACAAGTTGTAGTATATAGTTAAAAAAGAATACTATTGTGCCATCAGAAATAGTAAATAAAGGGGGCAGCTGGGTGTCTCAGTGGATTGAGAACCAGGCCTAGAGACGGGAGGTCCTAGGTTCAAATCTGGCCTCAGACACTTCCTAGTTGTGTGACCCTGGTCAAGTCACTTGACCCCCATTGCCTAGCCCTTACCACTCTTGTGCCTTGGAGCCAATATGCAGTATTGACTCCACAACAGAAGGTAAGGGTTTAAAAAATAAAAAGAAATAGTAAACTGGTATAATTTCAGAAAACCATGGAAGACCAGTACGGACTGATTCAAAATGAAGTGAAGAGAACCAGGATAACACCGTATAACAGAAATACTGTACAATGATCAATTTTGAAGGACCATCAGCAGTTCAAGGATCCAAGACAACCCTAAGTGACTTATGATGAAAAATACAATTTGCAGCCATAAAAAGTACTGTCAGAGGATTAATATAGTCTGAACTATAACATTATTGCCTTATTTCCTTCATGAACTTTTTCATTTTTGTATGTGGGATATGTGTCTTCTTTCAACATATATGGAATGTAGAAATTTGTACTACAAGACAACAACAACCTTTATCCAGAATGTTTACTATCTGGAGAGTGGAGAGAGAGGGAGAGAGAGAGAGAATATGGATTGCAAAAGGTCAGAAAATAAATGTTTTAAAAATTGTGTCTTCACATAATTAGAAAAAATAAAAGAAATACAACTTTAAAAAGTACTCTGGAAAAATATTTAAAAACTTACAAATGTATTTCTGATACACTTTTAACTTTAATCTGTATTATAAAAATAATTTCTATCATTTTGTTGTCAAGGCAATCAATAAACAATAAGTCAAACCTTGCTTTCTAGTATTTGCTGATCTGAATGGTATACATTCTCATACTAAAATTTTAACAATTGACTACTTGTTGCAGCTAGCTCCAGCACATATCTATCATTATGATTGCTATTAATGCACGCATGTACATCAATATTTATTTGTAAAATTATTATATATATATTGTCTTTAAATAATCTAAGGAATAACACAATTATACTAGGCAACATGCCTTAGTATTGTTTTCAAAGATATCCCAAGTTACTGTTTTTTTTTAACATTTATTAATATTCATTTTTAACATGGTTACATGATTCATGCTCCACCTTTCCCCTTCAACCCCCTCCCCCCGCACCCCACCCCCCACCCTTGGCCGATGCGCGTTTCCACTAGTTTTGTCATGTGTCCTTGAACAAGACCAATTTCCAAATTGTTGGTAGTTGCATTGGTGTGGTAGTTTCGAGTCCACACCCTCAATCATGTCCACCCCGACCCATGCGTTCAAGCAGTTGTTTTTCTTATATGTTTCCTCTCCTGCAGTCCTTCCTCTGAATGTGGGTAGCGTTCTTTACCATAAATCCCTCAGAATTGTCCTGGGTCATTGCATTGCTGCTGGTACAGAAGTCCATTACATTCAATTTTACCACAGTATATCAGTTTCTGTGTATAGAGTTCTTCTGGCTCTGCTCCTTTCGCTCTGCATCAGTTCCCGGAGGTCTCTCCAGTTCGCCTGGAACTTCTCCAGTTTATTATTCCTTTTAGCACAATAGTATTCCATCACCCGCATATACCACAGTTTGTTCAGCCATTCCCCAATTGAAGGACATTCCCTCCTTTTCTAATTTGTTGCCACCACAAAAAGCGCAGCTATGAATATTTTCATACAAGTCTGTTTATCTATGATCTCTTTGGGGTACAAACCCAACAATGGTATGGCTGGATCAAAGGGCAGGCATTCTTTTATAGCCCTTTGAGCGTGATTCCAAATTGCCAGCCAGAATGGCTGGA
>NW_025380184.1:0-4987 GCF_016433145.1 Gracilinanus agilis | reverse complement strand
GGATCCCTGTTATCTCTTTCTGAGCAGCTGTCCCCACCAACCCCACCCCACTGTCTGTGACTGATAACTCCATAAGCTTTTGCTGCTGATTCAGCCACCTCCAAGGCTTATTGCCACAGTGGGGTCTACCTTGCATTCTTCTTTTCACTTCTCTTCTACTCTGGTGCACTAGATCTTTTGTGCCAGCCTTCTAGGTTGTTTTGGGCTGAAAAATTACTTTACTTTGTCTTTTTGTGGGTTATGCCACCAGAATTCATTTTTAAGTATTACATCATAGTTTTTTGGAGCAACTAGATGGGTCTATGTACCTTCTCTGCCATCTTGGCTCCTATCTATCCTAGTCTTACAGATTATTTCCTTTCTGTTCTCTTCAATCCGAAGTAGTTTCTTTTGGAGAGGAATTGATATTCTGAAATCTATGACATGTTACTTCTGAAATCCATAATATAAAATACTTAAAATATCTCTTTTAAAATGTTTAATTTTTTGTTTAAATGTTTAAAAATTTAATCTGCATTATTAATACTTTTTAAAGTCTAGATAATCAACAAAACAATAAATTAAGTTCTGATTTGTAGCAATTGTTAATTTCCGCAATGTAAATGCTCACACTGCAAATTTAATTTAATTTAATAATAATAATAATTTAATTTAATTTAATAATGGACTCTCCCTTGCTGGACCCCATTAGGTGGACCCAGCACCCATTAGTTGTTGTCATTCTCAATGACCAGAGGAAGGGGTGAAGAAAGTATCTGCTCCCACCTTCCAATCCCCACCATGGCTCTTACTTAAAACCTCTGATGCTCATTAATGATATTCCCATTTTCTAGATTCCAGGGATTTTAGGGCCATGATGGGAAGTCACATCCCCCTTATCTTCCCAGTGGTTTAGGAATATAAGGAAAAATACAACAATTCTCAAATGACCCTGGTAAGTAGAGAAACCACCAACCCAGTAACCTAAAGAGTTTCTTGTCTTTAACCGGCTTGACTCTTGCCAAAGACAAGTCGGCCTTGAGGCATGACTTTGGGGGAGGATAATAGACTTTTTCTCAGAAGCATTTACCAATATGCTTCTAGTGGGTACATTCTGTCATAGGACAGAATTTGTCACTGTAAGTGTCCCAAGTTGCAGAAATAACATCATCCAGGCCCAGTCCTAGGAATGCACGTTTGCTCAGCTGCTCCTGGAGGTATGTGATAATGCAGAATGGAGGGAGTGGATTCTAGTTCAGAGCTCATGCAGGTGTTTGGTGACTATTACCTGGATGCCTGCCCTGTGGTGTAGACATCCCTCTTGGTTAGCTAGAACAGGGGTCGGCAACCTTTTTGGCCGTGAGAGCCATAAACGCCACATTTTTAAAATGTAATTTCATGAGGGGCAGCTGGGTAGCTCAGTGGAGTGAGAGTCAGGCCTAGAGATGGGAGGTCCTAGGTTCAAACCTGGCCTCAGCCACTTCCCAGCTGTGTGACCCTGGGCAAGTCACTTGACCCTCATTGCCCACCCTTACCACTCTTCCACCTAAGAGACAATACACCAAAGTACAAGGGTTAAAAAAAAAAATGTAATTTCGTGAGAGCCGTTCAGTGCTCACAGTGCCGCTCCTGTAACAGCGCCTGAAAAAACATGGACTTTATGGCTCCTGCAGAAAGAGCCGTGTCTGGCCCTCAAAAGAGCAAGATATGGCTCGAGAGCCATACGTTGCTGACCCCTGAGCTAGAGAGTCAGAACAGAGTATAAACCAAAGGTTTGAAATGGGAACCTTGCCCTCTTTTTCCTTCCTGTGGGCCATGAGGAGTAGCCCAGGTTCTTTGAGTTCCCCTTGCCATTCGGGGCTGGCCCAGAAGCCTCTAGCCCCTAAGCCTATGTCTAGCACTTTTCCCCCTTCTATTTGTGCCTTCCTTGTTTGGTTACACCCTTACCAGAAATCCAGTAACTAAGCCTGGGAAGGAGCCAGCCCAGAACCGAACCCTGCTTGACTCAGGCCATCACTGAGGTGCCATAACCTGTAAGCAAGGGAATGACTGTCATCAGCTATGCCCCATTTGAAAGTGAATTTAGTAGGACAAATGCTTTAGTTTTTTTTTTTCAAACTTGTACCTTCTGTCTTAGAATTATACTAAATTTCAGTTCTAACACAGAAAAGCTGTAAGAGCTAGGCAAATGGGATTAAGTGACTTGTCCAGGGTCACACACGTGTCTGAGGTCAAATTCGAACTCCATACCTCCAGTCTCTGGGCCTGGCTCTCAATCCACTGAGCTACCTAGCTTGCCCCAGGACAAATGATTTGTAGCAATTTCGTTAATTGCTCCCTCCCTCAATGACCAAGGTAGTAGATAGATGAATGGACCTTTTGTTTTTGCTAAGGGTGAAATGGGGTTGGGTATATTTTTGTCCTTATGTTTTTGGTTTATCTTCTCAGGAAATATCCTTTTGCAAAAACTAGTAGATACCTGACAAAACTGAATGGGAGGAGAATGAGGAGAAATTAACTTGCCCTGAAATCGACATGAGGGGGAACACACTGGAATGGGGATTCCAGCTGGTCATGTGAGAAGAATCCCACAGCCCCTCCGGGACTTCCCTGATTCCCCAAAGAGACATAGAGCTGGAACTGCGTCCTCTGGGGATTTGACTTGCTAGGCTCCGTGGGAGCTGGAATAAGGACCCCTGGAGTCTAGGAAGCATATACATCATGAACAGGAAAGCTCTGTCAACCCGGCCACAGAAGGGCATTCTTGGTGGCAGAGAATGCAGCAGCCAAATGAAAAACTGAGCAGCCCTGCCTTCTCTCAGGCATCAGTGATCTCCATCTCAGCCCTCCACACTGGTCCTTCCTTCATCCTCCTCAGTTTCTCCATAGAGCTTTGACAGAGCTCTTTTCATCATCTTTAGCTGCCTTTCTAGCCTTTCTAACCCTTTTGACAGGATTGTTGGTTTCCTGAGAGCTGATCCTCCTGAGAGGGGAGAAAAGGCATGTATTCAAGAGATATTGTGAAGGAAGTGTGAGAGGTATGTGTGTTGCCTATGTGGATTATGTGTGTCTACACTGGTCTATCTAAATGTAACTACCAGGGAGATGTGACTAGATATCTCTAGAGTTTCCTCTTTCTACTCTTCTCCAAGGGAGACTTTGATTCCTGCCAGGAAGGAAATCGAGAGATTGGTACCCCAAGGTCCTTCTCTGAATTTTGTCTATCCACTTCCCTAAATATCATTAGTGTAGGGGTAAGCCTGTTTCAGTTTAGTTCCTGATAGCTATTGCTTAATGGAGAAGTGCCCCAAGCTGTGTTCACCAGGCTTAACTACCCTCTCCACCAAATGCCAGACCACTTTAGCCTAATAGCAAACAAACTCTTCTATCCAGGCTGAAGCAAACAGAAATCAGAGATAGTTGTGCAAATGAATATGCCAGACAATAAGCAGAGAAAATACGCCTCGTGTTAGGAATGAAATAACCCGACTCAACCAAGAGAGAATCTCAGAACTCACTCAAGTCTCTAGGTAGAGATCTGAGAATGGGGATGAGTTTGAAGTTCAACGTGTCGTCTTCTCCCCATTCTTTCTGGCCTTCAGAGATGGATCAAAAGGTCAAAATGGCATCTCTCTCTTGAAAATGGAAGCTAGATGAGCCCAGATCTGTGTTCTCCCTAGCTTTTACCAACCATCCTTCATGGGACACGAAGTAATCAATCTTCACCAGAGGGGAAACAGTCCCATGCAACTGGCCTTCTGAGTCAAGGGTAACCCTATCAAGAAAGTTAAGAATCGAGGAAGAAGAAAGGGAATTGGAGATGCTGATTCTAAATGGCTTTCTTAAGGAGTTTCCCTGAGAAGGGAGGAGAAATCTAGGATGATAGCTCATGGGGATGGATGGACCATGCAAAGGTTTTTTGAAGATGGAGAAAACATGAGCATGTAAGGAAGTAACCAGTAAACAGAGAGAGACTGCTGATTAAGGAGAGAATAGAGGGGGAAATCTGCTAGAGAAGATGGGATAGAATGGGGTCATCTGGGCCATCAATGACCACTACTCCTTGGTTTAGGGTCAACCAGTTCTCTCCACTCTAAATCCCAACCATACTCTGGGCTAACTCTTATATTTCCATCTTGTCCATAAAGCTGGCCTTCTGGGGTGAGTGAATGGGTGGTATACTCCCTGGTATATTTAATTAAATTTTCTCTTAATATTCATCAACCAGAAAAACCATTCAAGTATATGAGCAAAGGAGAGAATATGAGAACCTTGCCCTCGACCAAGGAAAATAGAAATGTGATTGTCCATGGTTACTTACCCATATGACAGGACTTGGTCAGTAACTACCTCAGATACTTCCCAGCTGTGTGACCCTGGGTAAGTCACTTAACCCCCATTGCCTAGCCCTTACCACTCTTCTGCCTTGGAACCAATACACAGTATTGATTCTAAAACAGACAGTAAACGTTAAAATAACAATAATTAAAAAGAAAAGAAAATGAAGGTCTCATGTTTACAGCAATAGGGATAAGGATTCTTGGCTCCTGTGTTCAAGCTCAGTCATCACATGGACTTAGCATTCATGGACTTGTGTCTGAATTCTGGTTCTGCCATTACTCCCTAGGTGACCTTGGGCAAGTCACTTGGAGTCTAAACTTTCCTCCTCTGCAAAATAAAAGTACTGTTCTGGGTTGTCTCTGAGATCCCAGCTTTTAATCCTGTGAAACTCTTTCAACTTCCCCATTAAAGAGGCTAGAAATGATGATACATGTGTAACCCAGATCAAATTGCTTACCAGCCCCAGGAAGGGGAAAGGAAGGGATGGAGGGAGACAATTTGGATCTTATAACTTCAGAAAATTTATGTGGAAGATTATTACATGTAACTAGGAAAATAAAATAGCCTTACAAAGAGGAGGAGGAGGAGGAGAAAGAAAAGAGGAAGAAGGAGGAGGAGAAAAAGAAGAAGAAGGAGGAAGAAGAAGGAGGAGGAGGAGGAGGAGGAG
>NW_025380183.1:0-6988 GCF_016433145.1 Gracilinanus agilis | reverse complement strand
ATATATATATATATATATATGACAGGTGCAAAGAGGTGTTTTAGGAACATTTTTTCAGGAGGATTAACACCAGATTGCTAGTGCAAAATAGTCTTTTTTTGGGGCAGCTGGGTAGCTGAGTGAGAGTCAGGCCTAGAGACAGGAGGTCCTAGGTTCAAACCCAGCCTCAGCCACTTCCTAGCTGTGTGACCCTGGGCAAGTCACTTGACCCCCATTGCCCACCCTTACCAATCTTCCACCTATGAGACAATACACCGAAGTACAAGGGAAAAAAAAATAGTCTTTTTTTGGAGAGCAAAGAGACAGGGAGTCTATTGCAATGGACGTAATGTAAAATGATGTAATGTAAGAGCTTAGAGTAGGAGGATGGCTATGGGAATGGATAAGGGATGGAGCTTATGTTGACCTTGAAAAAAACCACAACAACCAACCAACAAACCCTTGTCGTTTGTCTTAGTATTAACTTAAAGACAGAAGAGTGGCAAAGGCTAAGCAGTTAGGGTTAAATGACTTGTCCAGGGTCACACAGCTAGGAAGTATTTATGACCACATTTGAACTTAGGTCCTCCTGGCTCTCTATCCATTTTACTACCTAGTTGCTCCTGTTTCTACTTTGATAACATCTCTCATATCCACTCTTTTCTCTGTTCTAACAACTACCACCCTAGTTCAGTCCCTCAACACCTCTCAGCTGGATTATTTCAATGGCCTTCCTGCCTCAAGTCTCTCCTCTCCAATTCCCCCTTTCCACAACTGTCAAACAATTTTAACAAAGTGCAGGTATGACCATATCCATGTCCATCCCTTCGCTCATTACTATTACTCCTAGGACCAAACCTCTCTTCACAAGCTAGCTCCATCCCATGTTTTCAGCCACCTACCATGTCATTTCCCATGGTACAACCAAATTGTCTAATTTCTTGTCCCCCATACATGACACGCTATTTCCCATTTCGTAACTTTACACAGATTTTCCCCCTCTGGTTCTAGAATGCCCTTACAATTCCTTGTTAAACTCTTGGCATCCTTTGTTTCTTTTAAGATTCAGCTAAAGGACCACCTTATGCATGAGTTAGAAGGAGAGACGTTTCTCCTTTCACTCTTTTCAACTGTTAGCCTTCTTCAAGGTTACTTTGTATCTGCTTTGTATACTTTATATATAGGGTTTAATACTTTGTATGTTTCATATAGAAGGTGTAATACTTTGCATCTACTTTGTATGTTTATATAGAGAGTGTAAATACTTTACATCTGCTTTGTATGTTTCATATAGAGGGTGTAATAATTTGTATCTGCTTTGTAGTTTTCATATAGAAAGTGTAGTATTTTGCATCTGCTTTGTATGTTTCATATAGAGGGTATAATACTTTGCATCTGCTTTGTATGTTTCATATAGAGGGTGTGATGCTTTGCATATGCTTCGTATGTTTCATATAGGAAGTGTAATTGTATCTGCTTTGTATGTTTCAGATAGAGGATATAATACTTTGTATCTGCTTTGTATATTTCATATAGAGGATGTAATACTTTGTATCTGCTTTGTATGTTTCATATAGAGGATGTAATACTTTGTATCTGCTTTGTATGTTTCATATAGAGGATGCAATACTTTGTATCTGCTTTGTATGTTTCATATAGAGGATATAATACTTTGTATCTGCTTTGTATGTTTCATATTCAGGTTAAATACTTTGAATCTGTTTTGTATGTTTCATATATAGGATGTAATACTTTGTATTATTTATTTATACATATCAATTTCTGATGTTAAGCCATTTGACCATGCTAAGGATTTGATGGAAAACATCTTTTTTTTTTTTTAGGTTCTTCAGTAGCAGTGACTATAGGATCCCCAAAATATACTTTGTGTGTATATATATATGTACATATATATATATATATATTTTTTTTTTAATTTATAAAATCCTTACCTTCTGTTTTAGAATCAATACTATTAAGTATTGGTAGGCAGAAGAGAGTGGTGAGGGATAGGCAATGAGGGTTAAGTGACTAACCCAGAGTCATACAGCTAGAAAGTATCCAGGGGTAAATTTGAACCCAAGAGCTCCCATCTCCAGGCCTTGTTTTTCATCTACAAAGTCACCTAGCTGTCACTGTGTATTTTATATTAGGAATATTATCCCCTGAATGTGTATACACACACACACACACACACACACACACACACACACATATCCTGTATATATAGTCAACAAAATAATTACAAAGTAACCTTGAAGAGAAAGGGGCTAACAGTCTCTGTATATAAAGTATACAAAGAAGATGCAAATTGAAGAAGGAGGAAAGGAACAGTTGGGAGGGGTTAAAGTTATGTATATACTTATTTGGGACTATTAAATGGTGTCAGAAAGACTCTTCTTTTTTCTTTATTTTATTTTAATAACAATTTTCCACATAAGTTTTCTGAGGTTATATGATTCATGTTGTCTCCCTCCCTTCTTCCCTCCCCCTCCAGGAGCTGACAAGCAATTCAATCTGGGTTATACATGTATTATCATACAAAATACTTCCATATTATTAATTTTTTTTGTAAGTGAATAATAAAACCAAAACCCCAGATCATATACTTAAATAAACAAGTGATAAATCATATGTTTTCATTTACGTTTCTACTTTTCATAAATCCCTCAGAATTGTCCTGGATTGTTGTATCACTGTTAGTAGCAAAATCTATCACATTTGATTGTTCCACAATATTGCTGTTACTGTGTACAATGTTCTCCTGGTTCTGATTATTTCACTCTGCATCAATTCATGTAGGTCTTTCCAACTCTTTCTGAAATCATCCTCTTTATCATTCCTTATAGCACAATATTATTCCATCACCATCATATACCACAGTTCAATCATTCCCCAACTGAGGGACATCCCTTTAGTTTCCAGTTCTTTGCCACCACAAAAAAGCACACCTATAAATATTTTTGTACAAACAGGTCCTTTCCCATTTTTTTGAATAAGACTCATCTTCTTGAGTTAAAAACTGACCTCGGAAAGTTACTAACTATAATGCAATAATCTGGGACAATGATGGGGAATGCTCTCCACCTCCAGAGACAAAACTGTTGGAATTGGATGGATGCAAATCAAAGCACACTATTATTTATTTTATTTTAATTTTTGTGCAAAACACACTCCCATATTGGTCATTGTTGTAAGAGCACATTCATACAAAACCAAAATCCCAAATAAAACTGTAAATACACTGATATGAAAGACAACTCCAACAATTCTGTCTCTGGTAAGTCTTTCAGGATTATCCCAGATCATTACATAAAGCATATTACCTTTCACATTAGTGAATTTGTGATTATATTTTGGGGTTTTGGTTTTGTATGAGTGTGTTCTTACAACAATGACCGATACGGGAGTGTGTTTGCATGATGATAAGTATAAAATTAAAAAAAAAATTTACTAGCTGTGTGACCCTAGGCAAGTCACTTCACCCAATTTTCTCTAGTCCCTGATCTGTAAAATGAGCTGGAGAAGGAAATGGCAAACCACTTCAGTATCCTTAAAAGAAAACTACAAATGGGGCAATGAAGAGTCAGAAATGAGGGATTGTGAAAAGGTGGGCATGACTGAAAATAACTGAACAACAAAATAAACATATATGTATGTGTATAAAATATACACAGCTAGATATATTTATGTGTATATAGATGTACACATAGACATGTGCATATATATGGACATACATATGTTATGGTGTCTTTCATGAAAGAATGTAAGCTCCTTGAAGGCAGGAACTGATTTGTTTTTGTGTCACAAGCACCTGTTATTTCTAACATGCCAATGCCTGTTGATAGCTTGATACAAAACACATTTTAAAGAAATAATTCTACTTAAAAGAATGAAAAATTAATGTTGTCTGACAAATCTTAATTTTTGGCCCAGTTTACTGATCAGAAGAAGAAATGAAAAAAAGCTTTACTTTGGGATGTTAGGGTCCCTAAGTACCAAGATCTTTCCTCCACTATCACCTCTGTACAAGGTCCTCTTATCAGCTGAACTAGTCAGAGGTGAGGAGTCTTTCCGAATTCCTCATTAGATGTCACGAGTGACAAGGAATGGGGAGGTTGTTTCTATCCTCATCTGCTTTATTTCTTTATTTCTTTTTGCCAGAATCATCTATTCCGGCTTTGAGTGGTGCAGAAGATCTGTGTAGCTCCCCATTCCCTACTTTGCCCAATTGCAAACAAGATCAGAGAAGATGTTACTCTTGTGTTCATACTCCCACTTCTAAGAACATGACTCTCCACAGGAGAGGAGGGACCTTGGGTACAACTTCTGCTAACCTTGGGGGCCCCCAGATGTGTTCCCAAGGAATCTACTGAATAATCTGGCTCACGCTGGGTGTTGATGCCCAGGTTTTTAGCTCTGACACTAGCTAGGTGAAATTGGGGAGTTCTCTTCCTCTGTTCAGTATCTTAGTTTCTCCATCTGTTCATCCAAACCTGATGGGTTTGCATGGGACATCTCTCTAAGGGTTCTTCCAGTTCTAATACTCTAAAAAGTATTTCTAAAAGTAACACTTATAAGAAGCCAAGTTTCTTCTGGACAAGGATTGTTTATTTAACCCTGTTCAGTGGCCTGAGAAAGTCTGTTGTCCTCAGGAAAGGTTATGAGGCTAGTGAAGGGAATTCATTAGAGGACTGGAGAATGGGGGAGTTAGTCAACAAGTATTTATTAAGCCCCCACTTTGTGCCAAGGGCTGTGCATAGTGCTGGAGATAGAAAGGCAAAAAATAGATCTTATTCCCAGGGTGTTCATATTGTATTATAACAATATTTATGTTCCCTCTTTTTAGTGCTATCTTACCCTGACCTAGGAAATTATCCACAAACCCCTCTCTCCAGCATTTCCTCTAATACAGGGATTTTTTTTTTTTTTTTACTATGGACCCCTTGAGAAGTTTGGCCCTCTTGCCAGAATTATGCTTTTAAATGCATTGGATTAAAATATAAGATTATAAAAGAAACCAAATAAACTGAAATGAAGATGTAACTCCCCAACCTCCCCATCCTACAAACGTCAAGTTAAAAATTATACAAAGAATTCTACAACCTTCAAAATTCAAGTTAAGAATCTGCTTTAATTTTTGTTTGAGAGGTTGTGGGCAAGGGCTTAGAGCAGTGATTCTCAAAATGGGTGCTACCGCCCCCTGGTGGGTGTTGCAGTGATCCGGGATAGCGGTGATGGCCACAGGTGCATTTATCTTTCCTATTAATTGCTATTAAAATTAAAAAAAATTAATTTCCAGGGGGCTAAGTAATATTTTTTCTGGAAAGGGGGGCGGTAGGCCAAAAAAGTTTGGGAACCACTGGCTTAGAGGGCTGAGAAGATAGGTCAGCGGGCCCCTTGGGCCATTCAGATATAAACACAATGGTTGTCAAAGCAGTAACTCCTTAAGGCTGAAGCAGGGCCCCTGGGGCTCCCAATTCAAAGCTTCACTGGGAGGATGACCCAAGTGTCAGCTGTAGGGAATGCTAGGACTCAAATCCCAGAAGGGGATCCTCCCTAGGCTTGGCACTGCTAGTTAGGAAATACAAACACAAAGCCATGGGTACAGACTGGTGAGGGGAGAAGGCTGCACTGGTCCCATCGCTAAGGAGCCATAATAGATATGGAGGAAGTCAAGGTTTCAGTGGGAAGGGGGGGTCCTTTCCCTGACATCAGAGTCCCCACTGACCCACACACTGTCTCAGTTTCTTGTGACCCTTGTACCCTCACTCATGGCAGTAAAAGTATAGGGCTAAGTCCTTTAGTAATAACTCGCATTTAAATATTTGATCTATAAATATGTTTTATTTGATCCTCATATCAACCATGGGATGACATGATATCTTCATTTTACAGATGAAGGTACTGAGTCAGACTAGAATTGTCACTTGGCCAGGGTCACCCAGCTAGTGCAATCATTAGGTTGTATTCTCTTAGGGGGCAGAGCTTGCCTTTTGCTTCTTTTTTGTATCCACAGCGCTTAGCAGAATAGTGCTTGGCACATTGTGGGAATTTAATAAATATTGACCGAATTGAATGGTAAATGCCTGAGGCTGGAAATTTGAACTCAGGCTTCGCTTCAGCTCTGTCCACTGCTCTAATGCTCTGCGGGGCCCTTTAACACCCAGCTGGACAGACCCCAGCTTCCCATCGTTCCAGGAAAAGGGGGGATTCTTGGGGGCAGACTGTTGGGGTTGTACTTACACTCAGACCCTTTTCCTGATGCGGCCAGCATTCTCCCTAGAGGACAGCCCAGGGATCCCCAGTCTATCCTCGCTGGACCCTAGTGAGCCAGCAGGGGCGGAAAACGGGTTCCTCCCCACCCTAAGGGAGGCTGTAGTCTCTACCCTAGGCTGGTTAGATGCTGCCCCAACAGTCCAACTCTGCAAAGGATGGAGGAGAGGGAAGTGGGGAGGAGGCAGAAGGGGGAAGATTGAGGGATGAGGGAAAAGGAAGGAGGAGGGAGGAGAGGTGGAGGGAGGGAAGCCGTAGGACTTAGTGGGAAGTGAGAAAGAAGGAGGAGAAAGGAGGGAGGAGGGAAGTGGAAGAAAGAAATAAGAGGGGAAGGAGAGGGAGGAGAAGGGAAGAAGCAGGGAGGAGGAATGGGGAGGGGAGGATGAAGAAAAAGGAAAAGAGGAAGAGGAATATGAGAGAAGACAAGGGGAGAGGCGATGATGAGGGCTATGAGGGGGAAGAAGATAAGAGGGAGGAGAAAAGAGGAGGAGGAGGAAAGGGGGAAGGGAAAGAGGAGGGGGAGGAGGAGAAGGAGGAGGAGCAGGAGGAGCGCGAGGAGCTCAGCAGCCAGTTCGGGGCGGGAAAGGAGGAAGGAGCTGGGAGAATAACATCACGTCATCCCCTGACCCCCCTCCCCAGCCCCGGGTGGCGCAGGCGCGGAGCGGGCCGCGGGAGGGGCGGGGGAGCTCGTTTCTCTCTCGCTTGCTCTCTTCCTAGCACTCTCGCTCAGACG
>NW_025380182.1:0-4361 GCF_016433145.1 Gracilinanus agilis | reverse complement strand
GCTCTTATTTTTATAAATTTGGCTCGGTATACTGAATCAAATTTATAAAAATAAGAACCATTTCCTAATTGATAAATAATCAAAGGATATAAATAGGCAGTTTTAATTTTTTATCAACTACTCGTAATAATAAATTTCCACCTGAGTTTTCCAAAGTTATATGATCCAAATTGTCTCCCTTCCTCCCTTCCCTCCCCCCTCCTGGAGCTGGCAAGCAATTTGATCTGGATTATACATGCATTATCATGCAAAACATTAAATAGGCAGTTTTAGAAGAAGAAATCAAAGCTATGTATTGTCATATGAAAAAAATATTCTAAATCATAATTGATTAGAGAAAGGCATATTAAAACAACTGTGAGATAACCATCTCAGACCTATCAGAAATGACCATTTTTATAGGGGATGAGGAAAAATAGGTATATAATGAACTGTTCTTGGAGTAGTAAACGGGTCCAACTATTCTGGAGAACAATTCATAAGTAGGCTCAATGGACTATAAAATCATGCATATCCTTTGATCTAATAATACCATCACTAGGTCTATATTCCAAAGAGATTAAAGATAAAGGAAAAAGACCTTACTGTATAAAAATATTTATTGTTGTTCAATCATTTTTAGTTGTGTTTTAGTTTAGTTTAGTTTTAGTTTGAGACCTCACTTGCAGTTTTCTTGGCAAAGATATTGGAGTGGTTTACCATTTCCTTCCTCAGTTCATTTTACAGATGAAAAAACTGAGGCAAACAGGGTTAAATGACCTGTCCAAGATCACATAGCTGGCAAGTGTTTGAGGCTAGATTTGAACTCAGGAAGATGAGTTTTCATGACTTCGGGCCTTGCACTCTCTCTACCATGTTACCTAACTGCCCTAAAATATTTATAGCAGCTCTTTTTGTGGTAGCAAAGGATGAGGATGGAAAATTGAGGGGACGCTTCTCAGTTGGAGAATGGATGAATGAGTTGTAGCATATGATTGTGAGGGAGCACTATTGTTCTATAAGAAATGATGAGAGTGGTTTCAGAAAAATGCAGCAAGCCTATATGAATTGATGCAAAGTAAAGAAAGAAGAACCAGGAGGTCACCGTGCACAGTAACAACAATGATGATCAACTCTGAAAAAGTTGGCTACTCTGATCAATATGATGATCCAAGATAATTCCAAAAGACTCATGATGAAAAAATGCTATCCGTCTCCAGAAAGAGAGAACAGATGAACTCTGAGTGCAAATTGAAGTTTAATTTTATTCCTTTATTTTTCTTGCTTCTTTTGGAAATATGGTTAATATGGAAATGTTTTACATATTTTCACTTGAGTAATTGATAATATTGCCTGTCTTCTTATTGGCTGGGGAAAGAGTGGCAAGGAGGGAGAGAATTTGGAGTTCAAAATTGAAAAAGAAATGAATATAAGAATATAAGAAAAATTCATTATTCAAAAATAATGACAGCAACACAACTTTATCAAAGAAAGTAAACAATAATTTTCCTTGCTTTGGTTAGAAGATTGTACTTTTATAGCAGACAGACCCAACAAAACCCACAAATCACTCATAAATTTTATTTCTTCCTAACAAATAGGCAGAACAGTTTGAAAGGGTGATGGTGACTAATTGCACTCATGGAGATTACTATTTGTTAAAAGAAAGGAAGGCTGCCAGTGTATTCCAATGTATGGGCCATAGTTTCACTGCTGTTTAATGTGTTTGTTTACAGAGATGTGAGCATTATAAATGATGTTTTTTGACTCTACTTCTTTTACTCTGAGTCATATCTTAAAAGTTTTCCCATCTTTTCCCCATATAACTCATTTGTCTCATTTCTTCATATTTGTTGTTCTTTAGTGTACTTCTTCATGACTCTTTGATAGTATGACCCCAGTGGTAGGATTGCTTAATCAGAGATAATGAGCAATTTTGTAAATTTTCTTCCATAATTCCAGATTGGAAAATCTATTTTGAAGGAAAATTAGGCATAATTAAGTATCCATTCCATTGAAAGTATCTAGAAATCTCAGAATCTCCATTAAATGACTTCATCTTCTCTTTAATTTAACATGCCTTTTTAAAAACAAACATGGGGGCAGCTGATGGCTCAGTGGATTAAGAGTCAGGCCCAGAGACGGGTCTGGTCCTGGGTTTAAATCTGGCCTCAGACACTTCCTACCTGTGTGACCCTGGGCAAGTCACTTAACCCCCATTGCCTACCCCTTGCCGCTCTTCTGCCTTAGAACCAATACCCAGTATTGATTCTAAGAGGGAAGGAAGGCAAGGGTTTAAAAAAACAAACAAACCTTACTTTCTGTCTTTGTAACAACTGAGAGAGGCAGAAAGGCAAAAACTAGGCAAAGATTTGAACCTAGGTCCTCCTAATTCAAGACCTGGTTCTAGATCTAATTCTGATCATTTTGGAGGAAAATGATTGCTAACGTACAAATACTGGCAACTTTAGTAGGAAGTGGCTAAATCATCTTAGGAAAAAAAATTGTGATAGAGAAGGTTATATCATTCTCTGATATATACCATGAGTTCTGGCAAGGCCTATTTCACAATTTATAGAAAGGACATTTATAACTCCATGACCTAAATTTCTGTAGAGTAAGTCAGCACAAAAACACTGAAGAATAAATTCTAAGGACAGAAGCACAAAGTATTTTAGAAAGTAAAAAGGGTTTGTATGAAGAAGTTCATCAACCAATTCAATGTTTTTATAAGAGGTATAGGATTTGAAAGCCAAGGTAGATCTCTGAATGTGAATGCAAAGAGTGGCACAGTCCTATAGAATATTAAGAATGCTAAAAATGGAAAATGAACTAAATGTGATATATGCTAAGTAGAATAAGATTAAGGCTTTAAAAAAAGGTATGTTGAAGACAAAAGCAAAATCAAACAATGGATAAGATTTCTGCTTGGGACAAATAGGGATCTTCAGATGTGGTTTGCTTATTCCTAAAGGGCAAAAATACAGAGAAAGAAATCTAGGCTCTGTGTAAAGAAAAACTTCCTAATAATTAGAATGAGGGGTTTCTGTAGTTTGAATGGAATGCCAAGAAAGTAGATACACTTCACCAGAGGTGTTCAAATGAAGACTGGATGATCACTTGCGTGATGGATAATTAATAATTGAGGAAACAATTGGAGCATAAGTGATTTATTGACTAAGCAGTCCAAAAGAATGGTCACTAGACTCCCCAGTCAGTCCAAGGACCCCAAATGCAGAGTGAGATTTTTATCCACAAAAAAATTGATCAAATAAGTCCAATTAATTATAACAAAAACAATTAACTAGGATACAAAATCCAGTAATTTAATTTCCAATTGGAGAAATGTTGAGGGGCTTTCCAAGTGAAGGAGTAAGTTTCAGTTTAATTGGCAGAGGAATGAATAGGTTTCAGGGTCCTTTATTCATAAAATGAAAAGATGTTAATTAATTCTGTCTGCATGTATGAAACAATAGATGGCTTATATGATCTAGTTTCCTATGGTTGAATAACAGAAAAACAGTAAAATGGTGAATAATATGTGGTAGCACAAGGGTGGAGTGTTTAAGATGGATAGTAGAGTCTAGGGGCAGCTGGGTAGCTCAATGGATTGAGAGTCAGGCCTAGAGATGGGAGGTCCTAGGTTCAAATCTGCCCTCAGACACTTCCTAGCTGTGTGACCCTGGGCAAGTCACTTGACCCCCATTGCCTACACTTACCACTCTTCTGCCTAGGAGCCAATACACATAAGTTAAGGGTTTAAAAAAATATAAAAATAAGATGGATAGAATCTGACTGGTCCTTCTGACTCTCATCACAAACTAACTGCATTTTGACCATGATCTTCATTTTATCTTATCAATTGGAAATGTTGTAAAAGAGGACTTTTGTTCAGGAATAGGTCGGATCTTGAGGTTTTGAAGTCCCTTTCAGTATTGATTATGTTTCTGAGAAATATGCACAAAAATGATAAGTGAGGAGACAAGAACATACCTAGCTGCTTTTGATGAATTTGTCACCCATAAACTACTGGCAAGGGTACTAAAAGAACTTGTATAATGCCTATATCATGTGAGACATTTTTGAGATTCTGTGGAGAATGAAGGAAAAGTGCTGCAAAAATGAAGATAGGTAAACATTGTTTCAAAAAGACAAAGAGAACCTTAACTACAGTTCCTGGCAAAATTCTTTAATTTATCTTAAATGGCTATATTTTAAGCCTTTACGACAGGAAAAGTTGATTACTACCAGCCAATATGCATTTATCAAGAACAAACCATGCCAGACTAACATCATTCCTCTTTTTTTTTTAACATTTATTAATATTCCTTTTTAACATGGTTACATGATTCATGCTCCTCCTTTCCCCTTCAACCCCCCCC
>NW_025380181.1:0-8725 GCF_016433145.1 Gracilinanus agilis | reverse complement strand
TCTCTCTCTCTCTCTCTCTCTCTCTCCCTCTCCCTCTCCCTCTCCCCCTTAGATTTATCTTCTAGATCTACTGCATGCTCTGAACTGTGCTGGAGATGCAAAGACAAAAATGAAAAACTGTTCCCTGTATTCAAGGAACTAACATTTTACCAAGGGATACTAAGCACAACTAATTAATACAAGGTAATTGAGCAGGTAACAAGCATTAACAGTTTGGAGAGGGTGGGGAAGGCTTCATGGAAGAGATAGTACCTGATCTGAGTTGTGAATGAAGATAATGATTCCAAGATGCAGAGGAGAGAATGAAGTATGTTCCATGCAGCTGCGGTGCAGTGTAAAAAAAAGTGTTAGATTCGAAGTCAGGCTCAAATCCCTGCTCTGCTACCTCAGTTTCCTTATATGTAAAATGAGGGAGTTTGTGTAGACAGAAAGTGTCTAATTTACCATTTTATGGCTTCAAGTTGCTGGCAAAAGTCCCCAGTTTGATTTGAAGCAGATTCAAAGGATTAGTGAAATAAGTGAAAATATAATGCAACACAAATAATGTTAATTTATAGCTTTCTAAGTCAATAGGCAGTGCTGCAGAGAACCTTTTTTATTTGAATTGGACACTCCTAATCTAGATGCCATCTGAGATTCTTGGTAGCTCCAAATCTATGATCCTATAAGTGACTAATCTTTATAAGAAATGGATTCAGGAAGGAAGAGACATATTTAAAACTATTTGTTGTCAGAGAGAAGGTCTCACAGCTATTTTCACATCTCTTTTAGGGGACGAGAATATTTAGGTTGACTTGGTTTTGGACCGGTCCTGGGATGAGAGAGATCAGGTTGACTGATCTTTGGAGCTAGTGGCTATGCAGTATTTGGTACTAAAGTAAACTGAAGTAGTCACAACAGCTCTCCCCTTTTGCTTTTCCTAATCCTGGATTGTTCATAGTACCTGAGGGCAGACTCCCAGGAAGAGGTGTCTATAATTCATGTCACTTATTTATGTATTTCTGCAGGGGTTCTACAGTTAAATCCTTTGCCGTTCCAGAGCCCCAACACAGACGACACTAATGGGGCATCTGAGCATTAAATTCAATTAATCCAGGCTTGGTTCGTGAATTAGTTACTCGCTTTTTAACCTTTGAGCTTAGCTCCTTGTCCTTAGAGAGGTGACCAGCAGCACATACTTTAAGTGACCACACCTGGCCTCTGTTTCTACCTCTAGCTTCTTCATTCTTTTGCTTAGAGTGTACATGTTAGCCCTCTTTAATCTTAAATACATATTTGTGCTCAGGTTGAGGTCCTTTAAATGGTTAATTTATAAAATCTTTATTTGGTGTGGTCTTCTTGATTCTTCTTTTTCCACTGAGACTGTAACTCACAGTGGAGCATGCTATGTGTCCCTTCCTCCTTACTTCCTCAGTAGCCTCTGGGGAACTCAGAGAATGCAAATTTGATCAAGTGATAAAAGATCAGATTTGGTTCAGAGCCTTCAGTAGAGCTTCTTATTACTACTGTATATGCTCTTTGGGGAATGGTAAGGGAAAAGGAAATGAGGACCCAGGTCTTAGAATTCACTCTTTCTGTGCCTCTGGGTTTATTTTTACCTCTCTTTGTCTCTATCACTCTGTCTCTCCCTCCTTTACCAGGCAACAAATTCTCTCCTCAATTCAGTCAACTCTACTCACTCCAAGGTCCACATATTGAGTCTTCCCATTCCAAACTTGTTCATGAATTCCCACACACTGAACAAAAGCTAGCTTTCCTTCATTAACCAAATCCCGGTCAGTTCTAACCTATAAGATGAATATTTCTAGTCCTGTGGCTACTTTTAAATAGGCTTAGGGTATTAGAAAGAGATGCAGCCAGATTAACATGTTCCTAGAGCATTGGAGATGGATTGCTGTCTCTTCAGCTTTAATGTCTGACTCACTGTATGATGGACTGCCCCTTTGGATAGAGGACACTTTCCCAGTGCTAGATGAATGAGTACGTGGGTTTATGGACATTGAGATGGCAGCACCATTCATTTTTGTTTGCTTACTCATCAGTAACTTGTATACTCAAGTAGCCATATGATGGTGACACAATGATTCTTAGTGGCATATACAGCCTTACGTAACTGACAATTACATAGGCAGTAATAAAATACAGTGACCCATATAGAACTGAATTTCTTTGGGTTTATTGGAATAAGCAAGGTGAAAAGCAAAGGCAACATGTTTTGATGTCCATAGTTTCATTGATAGCAGGTAGGAATAGGATAGACATGGGATGATCAATCAGCCATGATGAAGAGTAATGGTGGGGTTGATGATCCATCACCTTAGTTGGTCCAGCTTCCATTATTTTGAAGACCATCTTCTTATGCAGGCTGGGCTCATCATGATTTTACCCTGAGAAATAGAGGAGGACATAGATGGTCAGAGAGTCAGGGAATAACTCATTCAGGTTCGGGAGTTTTCTTTATAGGCACATCTCTGGCCATGATCATCACCTCTCCCATACCCACATCAGTCAGTGGCAATGGAACTCATTGCATGAATTAGATTGCAATTATTTATGGTACCATAAGAAACTGATCAAACACATGTATACACACACATACACACAGTCCTGGGAACTAATGTTTTTGCCCTGAAAAACAAAAAAGTAATCTGGTCAAGGTGTCTCCTCTCAACCTCAGAGGAAATTTCCCTTTTGGGGTGTCTTGTCTCTAGCCCTCAAATTCTGATATCCCCTACTGCTATTCTTTTAAAGGCAAGTTTCTCTTTCATTGACTTTTAGTGATCATAGAGTACATTTTCACAGAAGAGAAAAAAGAGACAGACCTAATGTGAAAAAAAGATTTCACATTAATATTCTTCACCTTCTTCCTTCACCTCTGCACTATCTGCTCCAACCTCTTCAAAGTTTCTCAGGGCATCCCTCTCCCCCTGTGCCTCAGAGAACTCTCTTTCTTTTATACCTCTCTCACATATGTTATAAATTTTTTTTCTAAATAAATAGTTGTCTATAGTAATAGTAGTTGTAGTAGACAGGACTCCTAAGATGCTACTGCTTCTAGGGGATATTGATTGGGAAGCTGTGCCTCTGTATTCCCTAGACAGCCAGTGCAGGGGAAACACCGAGCCCTACCATCCAACTGGATGTTATAATTGCCCTATTCTTTATAACAGTGCCCAGGTAGGACCCTTGTGGTCTGGTGGATGGGTAACCAGGTCTTACCTGGGGTTGGATTGATTATTAATATTGGGCTCTATTAGCCTTGGATAATGTTTTCATCTGACTGCATTGCTCCCTCCCCAAGGGTCATGATATAATGACCACTCAGGCAGGTACTTAATGAAACTTTAACTATAGATGTTAAATAGGGAAAAGAATAATCAGGAACGGATTGGGGATAGGAGACCCTGTCACTAATAGCTATGATCAATAATCCCTTAGGACTGTAGGCTGTTGTTTCAGTAAGCTGCAGCTAGTCCTTTCACGCTACTCTGTTTCAGCTTGGCCACTCCAAACCAGAGGGCAATCTGCTCAGTTGGTACAGATACCTATGACTTCTCTCAGCTTTTAGTATCAATTTGTGATGTCAGTCCCACCCTCTTCTTCTTATACCTCCCTTCCTCCCTTCACCTCTCGGGCCTAGATACCTAATAGCTAATGATGATTAAATGCCTAAATATCTAGGGAGATTCAGAGCAATGTTCAAAGATCAAAGATCCAAGCTCCCAGGTCCAAGCCCAAGACCAAAGACCTCCCCCAGATGGCTGTGAGGGCCATTTATATCCTCAGGCCAACCAACTTTCCCCTCTCCTAACAGCCTCTATGAACATTCCCAGGTCTCCAACTGTCTTCCCCTGTCAACCAAGGTGAGACAAACCAACTCTCAGAGCTTGAATATAACACATATCAAGGAACAAAGGCACCCTTGACATATATCAGGTCAAACTTGTGGTCCAGGCAAGCCCAGGCTGCATCAATGACTGTAATATTACTCAACATGTAGAAAGCTCACTGTACCCTGACCAGGTCACTAAAAGGAACCATAGTGGGAGGCTGATAACAATCCAACCCAGAAGCCAATTGGCCACCAATCTACAATCTGGATGTTATGCTTTGTCTTGATGGTGGCAATGACAGCATTCACATCTTTGGAAGCCAAATCCCCATAGTATGGCAGGCAACAAGCAAGGGGAGATCATGACACAGAATCACACATTTACATGCAGTAACTATCATACATCATAGACCAAGATATTTTCCTTCTCTTCTGGTGTAATCTGTAAAAAACATCTGTGGAGTTTGTGAAACCCCTGTTTAGTGGTGTCATCAGCTTCATACATATCAAGTTTGAAATTCAATAATTTCCTTGAATTCTTTTTGAGACTTCCAAGCACCTCCAAGGCAGGCAAGCAGGCATTGGCTGTAGAGCAGACAAACATGGACATTGTAAGGGATAATATAATTCTCCTTGTCAAGATTAGTATGGCATGATAGCAGGGCTGGGAGAGATGTGGGCAGTTTGGGGAGGATGGGATCAGGGAGAGATGGGGTCATTGGGAGCTATGGTATCAAGAGGTATTTAAATAGGGATGAGTGACATGGTGAGTTGGGGGACTAGTCTGAGGGTGGCTCAATGTTGGGAGACTTTTGAAGATGGAGTTATTGAAGGAACATTGTGAAAGCAGTGACTTTGAAGGGAGTTCCCATTATCCCTGCTACCTCCCAAGTCTTACCAAAAAAGTTGTTTAAGGTCAGAGCCAGCAGGATGGTTGAAAAAAGAAGGAGCGCCTTCATGTTGGAGTCAAAGGATCTGAAAATCCAAGGGCAGGAGCTTCACAGGTATTGAGCTTTTGTGGGCATAATCCCCAGGTGTTCATGGATTTATAGTATGTTGTCTTGGACTCTCTCCAGGCCCATGCCATGATCTTCTGTAAGCCTTACCCTTGGGGTGGGGGTGATATTCTGTGACTGTATATGGTGTGAAATTTGAATGTAATAGCCCCAATTTGTGACATACTGGTTATATAACATTGGGGACAGGCAAGTTGTGTACCTTTATTTGCCTGGAATGGGTGAATGGTGTGTTGATATTGTGATAGGAAGCTGTGAAAGGCATATTGTAAGTCAAATATGTCACGAAATGTGTTTTGTGGCAGATTGACTCTGTGTGTGCTGTCAGATGTCAGATGGGAAGACTTTCCTATGAGAAAATAGAGGGAACTGAGATCAAGGTCACTCTATGACTTGTCTGTCATGACATGAGTCTCACTGAACCACTTGTAGGAAATGAAATTTGCATAATAATTTTTTCTCCACCCCTCATTTTTATTTTTTTTTTTTCTGTTTTTGTCCTTCAAATGTGTTTCTGGTAAATCAAAGGTTGTAGAATTTGTTTTCTTATCTAATTGATCATTCTTTTTTTTATTGGATTGTTTTATTCATTCACATTTAAAGTTTTGAGTTGAGTTAAGTTGGATTTTCTCCATTTATCTCTAATATTATTTTTTCAATATTCAATTCCTTTTATTTAGTAGTTCTTCCTGTTCTTCCTTTCCCCTCCTTCTCCCCTCTAGCTCTTCCTCTTCCACTTATTTGTCCTTGTCCTTCTTCTTCTTGGAATATGTTGCATTTTATTTTAATCGGACCCTCCAAATAACCCTGCGAGGTAAGTAACATGAGAATTCTTTCCATTTCACATATGAGGAAAAGATTTGGAAAACCAACACCAAAGAACTCATTAATAAAATTTTTATTTTTAGAAGGTATTGGTGCCTCTGGAGGTGATTCACTGTCTCCATAACTGAATCACCTTCTAGAGCTTCCAATTTTTGTTGTAGTGCTTGCATCATTTGTACCAATATTCCTTAGCATTCTATTGAAAGCATTTTCCTAGACTATCTTTCTCTGAAAACTGTGGGAAAGTCATACACAAAAACTTCAGTAGAATGAAAAGTGGGATACTTGGAGGAAATTCTGTTCTCATGGAATCAAACAAAACATGGAGTCTTGTAATATTCTGTGCTGACATAATTTTTCCTTAGGCTCAAAGGCAGCTGTATACTTTTTTTTTAATTTTTTTTTTTAATTTTAAACCCTTACCTTCTGTGTATTGACTCATAGGTGGAAGAGTGGTAAGGGTAGGCAATGGGGGTCAAGTGACTTGCCCAGGGTCACACAGCTGGGAAATGTCTGAGGCCGGATTTGAACCTAGGACCTCCCGTCTCTAGGCCTGGCTCTCAATGCACTGAGCTACCCAGCTGCCCCAGCTGTATACTTTTTAAGGGAAACTTTTAATTCTGGTAAAGAGCAGATACACTGAACTGTAGTAGTCATGTAATAAGTATTGCCAAGGCTTATCAATCCACATAGTAATTCCATTACTGATGCTAACTATTTTTCTATCATTTATAAAAATTGTTCTAGGTACAAGTTCCTTAGGAAGAGCACATTCTAATTTTATCCATCATTTTACAGAGTGATTATACTCTTTATCTTGATGTTTCCTCAATTGTTATCTCTTAAACTACCTCCTTTCACCAGAAATTTCTGTCCTAGAGACTCCAGGCAATGTAGAATGTAGAATCTTGAATCTCATGGGTGGTTCATCAGAATTTAGTTCTATTCTATGAAACTCTCTTTTCCCCATTTTTCATTAAATGAGAAGACTGGCATGGCTGAAGAAGTGGTAGCACAATAATGGTAGAATGAGTGACTAAGGAAGAATAGAAGGAAAACAAGAAGGATCCAGAGTAGGAAGAGTAGAGAAGAGATCAAGAAGTGATTGCTACTGCAACTGCAGTGGCAATGACTCAAGTTCAGGTTGAGATTCTGTTGGTGACCGTGGCAGTGTTATAGATGATTTATAATTTATAGGTGGACTTATGTTGTGAGTAGGTAAAAGGCAGACCAGCCTGGCTGATTGAGAACATTCTAAGCCAGAATGTTAAAAGGGTTTTCTTCAGAGAGACAGAGTTGACAGATTCCTGCTTTTGGAGGAGAGGTATGAATCTGGGAGCTGCAGTTCAACTAGCCTTTGGACTATTTGGGATCTCCATAAAAGAGGTGGATCTGCAAATCAAGATAGAAGAGGAAGATCTAGGTAGAGTTAGGATCTTTCCTGAAGTTGGTGAACAGCTTCAGGAAGTCCTGTACTCCCTAGCCCTTGTGGATTATCTTCCTGTGACTAGAAGTGATACTGAATCTCAACTTCGCCTGGAAGTTATCAAGGACGTTGTGTGAGATTCCCAAAGCCCTGTCACACTAAGTTAAGCCATTGGCTATTTGTATGTTATATAATTTAGGATTAACTATCCCAACTGCCACCATTTTCTGGCCATTGGTCCCCTTAGAGGTTAGAAATCCCTCTCCCTCCAAATCCCATCCTTACCACACCAATAAATTTAACTTTATCTACTTCGTTGTCATTCTTTCTCCCAACCGTCAAGTACCCACAGAGAGTTAACTGTATCCCTGGCTGTTGTGAAAGTTTCAATTATTGTTATTTCTCCCAATCAGTTTCCCATTCCCCATTAGTTTTTTTTAAACCCTTAACTTCTGTGTATTGACTTATAGGTGGAAGAGTGGTAAGGGTAGGCAATGGGGGTCAAGTGACTTGCCCAGGGTCACACAGCTGGGAAGTGTCTGAGGCCGGATTTGAACCTAGGACCTCCTGTCTCTAGGCCTGGCTCTCAATCCACTGAGCTACCCAGCTGCCCCCCATTCCCCATTAGTTTTATTTGTTACCCTTTCCCCCTGTGGTGTTTGTGTGCTTCACTGTGTGTCTCCCTGTGTATTAAGCTTCTTCTCTGTCAGTTGTCAGTTGTGAGTTGCCATTCTTTCAGTTAGCTCTTTCAGCAAGGAGTTTAGTTTTTGCCATTATCTCCTTCTAAAACTTTTTCATCTGATGAAGATGCCTTACTCTTTGCCAAGCCTGGCCCTTTTAATTATTCAAGTGATCCCATTCCATCACGCCTTTAACATATTGCTCCCTCTTTCATCCCTACCACTTATTTGAATTGCTCCTTCTACTGGTTCTCATTATTGCTCTCTTTCTTTTCTCCTTTTTGTAGCTTAACTTCTTTTTTTTTAAAATTTAAACATTTATTAATATTCATTTTTAACATGGTTACGTGATTCATGCTCCTACTTTCCCCTTCACCCCCCGCACTCCCCCCACCCATGGCCGATGCACATTTCCACTGGTTTTGTCATGTGTCCTTGATCAAGACCTATTTCCAAATTGTTGGTAGTTGCATTGGTGTGGTAGTTTCGAGTCCACATCCTTAATCATGTCCACCCCAGACCATGCGTTCAAGCAGTTGTTTTTCTTATATGTTTCCTCTCCTGCAGTTCTTCCTCTGAATGTAGGTAGTGTTTTTTACCATAAATCCCTCAGAGCTGTCCTGGGTCATTGTATTGCTGCTGGTACAGAAGCCCATTACATTCGATTTTACCATAGTATATCAGTCTCTGTGTACAATGTTCTTCTGGCTCTGCTCCTTTCGCTCTGCATCAGTTCCTGGAGGTCTCTCCAGTTCGCCTGGAACTCCTCCAGTTTATTATTCCTTTTAGCACAATAGTATTCCATCACCCGCATATACCACAGTTTGTTCAGCCATTCCCCAGTTGAAGGACATACCCTCCTTTTCCAGTTTTTTGCCACCACAAAAAGCGCAGCTATAAATATTTTTGTGCAAGTCTGTTTATCTATGATCTCTTTGGGGTACAA
>NW_025380180.1:0-7184 GCF_016433145.1 Gracilinanus agilis | reverse complement strand
CTCCTCCTCCTTCTCCTCCTCCTTCTCCTCCTCCTTCTCCTCCTCCTCCTCCTCCTCCTCCTCCTTCTCCTTCTCCTTCTCCTTCTTCCAAGTAAATTTTTACTCATGAAATTTTTTTTTCAAATTTCATTTCTCCTTAAATTATGATTCCATAGTAGATTTCATATAGTTGGTGCTTGTTACATATTTATTGATTGATTGACATACAAGACATTTAGTAAATGCTTTTTGAAGCAAACCAAAGGGAAAGGAAGAAGTGGAAAAGAAGAAAAAACCACTTGGAGCCATAGCCAGAACCCTCAGATATCTAAAAAGGGTATTCGAATTTATTGATTTGTGGAATTGACTATTACATTAGAAATTTATGTTGTGTAATTACACAACACAAATTACAATTTGAATCCTAGAACTATAATTCCTACTACCCCACTTTCCTTCTCACATTATGTGCTGACATAGAGAGGATATAAGTTTTGTGTGGCCCTAACCCCCTCTCTTCCTCTTTCTGTGATCTCATTTGGGGGAGGGGGTGTGAGGTGAGAGGCAGGAGAATTTTGCTCATGTAGTCTTATATTTGCTAGATAATTACCTTTTTATTCCTTTACTTCAAGTGATTATTAATAAACTTTACAAAATATAATACTTGGAGTATTGGATATTAATTTAAATCCTACAATGTCAATAATTGAACCTGAGAACTGCAGCAAGAGGTTAAGGTCCTCTTATTAGTCAATTCAGTGAAGCCCTGATATTCAATTAAAGTATGGAGGTCTGAGGTTGATTTGAAACTATTGCCCGAAAGCTCCACTGAAAGGTAATGGAATTCTGTGACAGGCTAGATGCCCTAGTAACAGTTCCCTTAGGAATCAGTTGGCCTTGATGAATTAGGAAGTTGATCTTGACTTCCTGGGACCTTAATAATGTTATAATCCAAGCACGAGTTTGATCTTAAAGTGATTGGATCAGCTAGGCTTGATTCCACAATCTGACTATGATATCAAAGATGATGACTTTGTCCTCAACAAGGTGGGCTACCAGCTTATAAGTAAAAGGCTGTCTGAGGCTTGTAGATTTAACTGGATTTATTGGATAGATTGAAATAAAGGGAAACTTGGAAGTGGGAGAGAGGGAAATAGGTGAACCCTATTAAGCTTTACCTATAATAAGTACAATAAATTATGATAATATCTAAGTAGAAAGTTGGCCTAGGTGCTGAGTCCAGGGGACTTTGAGAGTCTCCCTAACTCAGAAGCTGTTATAGATTTCGGAGATTTTGATAATAAATTAATCTTGTTAGATGATTAAGGCTCAGTTGCCTTATCAATAATAAAGTGATAGTTAGCAAGTAGTCTGAACCCTGCCTGCCTATATTATTCTACCCTCCTCACAGGGCCCAGACAGTAGATAACCTCCTGCCTCTCTAACCCAGAGAAGAAGTGCCCCTGAAGGGTTTTGCTCCTCAATTTATACTCCTTTCCCAACTGCCAGATTGGCACATGCACTGGGCTACCTTGCCAGTTCTGTATTCTAAAGGGGCAAACTGCTCTTTTGCCCCTACAAAAATGACTGACCATTTTCTATACATTACAAAGCCTAAGCAAGCAGATATGCCATCAAATTAGATTTTCATGTTATAAACGAATGGATGGCAGAAGTTCAGTGCAATTCAATGGTTCCTTGGTTCACAGTTTGTAGTTTTTATTATATTTATTTATTTTGTAGTATTTCTTAAATTTTCTATATATTTATATATTTATTTTATTTTTGTATGATTATATATTTATATAATATACTATAATAGTAGTTATATTATACATAATATAAATACATTATATTTAGTATATGTTATGAAATATGCTCCATTAAGACTGATTTTTCTTGGATTAAATATTTCATAACTTCTTTTATTCAATTCATAGGTTTTAATTTTACTGATAAATTGGTTATTTGCAGAAGTAAATTAGATGAAATTATTTCTGTAGGCAGGCAAATTATTAAAGTACTTGTAAATAATTACAGGAAAATCTATGTACTACAAGGAGGGAACAAAGAAGTCATTGAGGCCCCAGATCTATAGGAGGACTTATGAGCTAGAAAATACTATAGACACATGATAGCATTTACCTAGTGCTTTCAAGTTGCAATGCACTTTAGAAATACAGTTAAACCTTGGTGCTTGAGGGTTTCAGAACTTTTCGAATTTAGTATTCGACTCATTTTGACAGGAAAAAATTGTCATGGTATTCAATATTTCCTTGGCACTGTGAAAAATAGATAATGGAGGGCACCAGGGATGTTACAATAAATCTAAATAGTTGTGGGTACACACACTGGGTTGTAGGAGAGACTGAACCAGGATGGAAAGACCAGAGTTTACTGGATTAACACAGGAATGGCAGCTGGTCTTAACTGTCACCCAGATTCCCCTAGGCCAGAGTCTAGAAACAAGCAGACAAGGTAAAAGGGTTTAACTGGTTTAATTATGTTTAACTAAAAGGTGGGAAAGGGATTTCTATACTTAAAACCTAATGACAAAACCAGAGGGCAAGGGGAGGACTTCTCTACTCTAATCTTAGTGATCTAGCAGACAGGGCCAAAGGAGCAGTAATGCAGACTCTGGGAGCCTGCATCAAACCTGGTTCCTGCCAGGCTTGATCAGCACAGCTAAGGGCTGAGGGTGGCTTTGGGGATCTCACAGTAATCCACAGATGATCAGGATGCCAAAAGCTTAGGTGGTCCAAGATATCCAAGAAGAAAGAGTGTGCTTGAGATGCTGTCCACCAGATCCCAAACTTCTCCTCTTCTTGGTGCTTCTCTGTAGGTCTTGTCCTCTTGCTGGAAAGCCACCACCACTCAGGATCCCAGGGAAATCAGGATGCAGGGTGTCCTTAACTCTGAGATCTCCCAGAGCTAACAACAGTTTTTGTCAACCCCTAAAGGAGTCTCTCTCTCAGGGCACAAGGCACCTACTTCCTGCTCCTTCATTCCATCTTGGAATTCCCCAGCTCCAGCCTGCTAGATGAACCTTAATTCTTAATTAATTACTACCTAATCTTCCTCACAACAGCACTCAATGCTTGTTAGAATTTGGTGGTGTCTCCATCTGGGGGAAGTGTATGCCCACTCCAGCCAAAACAAGGGATCATGTGTTAGTCTTGGTGTAGCTCTCTCATAGTACAGAACTTCGCTTGATCTTGTGTTCACCTTTCATGGCATTTCTGAGATATTTTTTTCTCAGAATTTTGGAAGAATCATTTACTATCCTTCCCTACCTTCATCTTATTGCTAAAGCCTGGGGAAAGTCTTTTTTTAAGACCATGAACTCTGCCTGGAGGAACTTATGGCCAGAAGCTGTAACTCAAAGGGACTTGGAAGGCTTTGAGACTGAGTCCAGACCAGTTATGGAGGATATTGTGACTCAGAGCTAGTCCACGGGTCTGGAGATCAATGGTGGTGATTTGGAGGAGTTAATTCAGAAGCATAAGGAAGATGCCAATACTGAGGAACTGCAGGGACTTCAAAGGGAGCAAGAACAGCTAGTGGTAGGGAAGGAAGAGGCAAAAGAAAACATCTCCATTTCATTAATCAAGAAAATGGGTGCAAAATGGGTGGAAGCACAAACTTTGTTGAAAAATATCACTCATAAAGCTTTAATAAGCAGAATTGTCAATTTGTTCAATGGCTCGACCATTTCTCACTTTAGAGGAATTCGGAAATGCAGACAAAAACAAACAGCATTGCAGAGGTTTCTTAAGCAGCTTGTACTTGGTGAATCTAAAGCAGGGTTCAGTGGCAATGAGGGAAAGAAAAGAACTCCAGAAGGCAACTGCCCTCAGATATTATAAGAGATATTATTCCAGACAATAACATTTCTTCTCCAGCCTTCCACTTAGGCTAGGAACTTCTTTCAATTCAGGTAAAGTTAAAATTATTTTATTTAATCTAATTATTGTTTTTATTTATGTCTATGTATTACTAATGTTTATTTAGTAAAATATGACTCCATTAATGCATATAAAACCTTATCCAGTGGTTCCCAAACTTTTTTGGCCTACCACCCCCTTTCCAGAAAAATATTACTTAGCCCCCTGGAAATTAATTTTAAAAATTTTAATAGCAATTAATAGGAAAGATAAATGTACCTGTGTCCATCACCACTACCCTAGATTGCTGCAGCACCCACCAGAGGGCGGTGGCACCCACTTTGGGAATCACTGCCTTATACAATCTGAGTTTTCTGGGTGTCTGAAACATATTAATTCAATTTATATTATTCCTTATAGGAAAAAATTTATTTGGTACTCCACCTTTTGGGGACTCCACTTGCCTTCTGGAATGAATTAATGATGAGTACAAAGGTACCACTGTATTATCACATTTGCTCCTGCAACAATCCTGGTAGATAAGAGCTGTTATCATTCTCATTTTTCAGTTGTATCCAACTCTTCTTGAACCCATTTGGGATTTTCTTGGCAAAGATACTTAAGTGGTTTGCCATTTCCATCTCCAGCTCATTTTACAGATGAAACTGAAGCAGAAAGGGTTAAGTGACTTGCCACATAGCTCTTAAGTGTCTGAGATCAGATTTAAACTCAGGAAGATGAGTCTTCCTGAGTCTAGGACTGACACTCTATCCACTGTGCCACTAGCCACCTCATCACTATTTATTCATTCATTCATTTGTTTGTTTGTTTGTTTTTTCATTCATTCATTCATTCATTCATTCATTCATTCATTCATTCATTCATTCGTTTGTTTATTTTCTTATTACCCTTACCTTGTGTCTTAGAATTGATCATAAGTATTGGTGAAAAGGCAGAAGAGCAGTAAGGGCTAGGCAATTGGGGTTAGCCCCATCCCCATTTTAGAGATAAGAAAACTGATTCTGAGAGACTTTTAAGTGACTTTGCCCAGGGTTACACAGCTAGTTAGTCTCTGAGGTAGGATTATTCAGATCTTCCTGACTACTCACCCAGTACTTTATCCACTGTACCACCTAGCTGCCTCATAAGCTATTTAATTCATACATATATGTATTTAGATGTATGTGTCCAAAATATAAATACAAATCTATATAAATCCACATGCATACATTCTGAAAATAAAGTATCAGCATAAAAAAATCAGATTTAGAGTTTTAGAATTTGGTTCACACATAAGAAATTCACAATTAAAGAAGCAAGAAGAAAGATTAATAACAAAAGCTAGCATATCCCATTTAAAATTATATTTCATATTGTATTTTCATTTATGTTGTTAAATATTTCACAATTACATTTTTTTACTTTTTAATTTTCAATCCCAAATTCTCTCCCTCCTTCTACCTTATCCTGATATACTGAGAAGGCAAGAAATATGGCACCCATTATACACAGTAAATCATGCAAAACATATTTCTATATTAACCATGTTCTGAAAAAACCCAAGAAAAATAAAGAAGGGAAAAAATTTATACTTCCGCCTGTACTTTGAAGCCATTTATAGTCTATTGGGAGATCAGTTAGTATGTTTCATTATGAGTCCTTTGAAATTGTAGTGTAGATGTGCAGATGTTAGATGGTCAGTCTTTCAAATTGGATTATTTTTACCATATTGCTATGACTCTGTAGACTGTGCTCCTGGTTCTGTTTGCTTCACCTTGCATCAGTATATATAAAACTCACTCTTGAGATCTATCATCTCTAGATAATCTAATAAAGACAGCTTAGTTCATAAGGAAGAAACAGGACACAGGAGATCTTTCTGTTAGCTCATAGCTCATTCTGCGTCTCTTGCAGCATGGAGTTTATTATATATACTTCAAGACTTATTTCACGCAAAAGAACCCCCACCCCCACCCCAAACTTCACATTTGCGCAGAAACACAAATTATGTTATATCAAAGCACAATAACGTTATAGTTTTACAAAGAATTTTCTTATGAAGATAATGCTGGATGAGAAAAAGTCTCAAGGTTAAAAATGAGCCTCACTTTATCTAAAAGTTATTTTGCCTGAGCTTGCCACTCAGTGACCTTGGGACACCTGGAACAGTTAGAGAGACATACCCACAGCTGCAGCTTTACTCTGCAAAAAAGGCTGCTAACTCATTAAGTGCTGGTTTACTAAGAACTTAAAAGTTTTCCTAGAAAATCAGATTATAATGCTTTTACAATAAGAAAAGGTGTGGATCATAAAAGGGGTCAAAAGAGGAGTCTTAATGGCTCCCAACATCTCACCCTATTCTTTAAATTGAAGTGATTTATTATTTAGCAAAAACTTTTATTAATGAGAGGAGTCACAGAGTGTGGTTACAACCATCAGCTACAGAGATCTTGTAAACTACAGCTGGATCTGATGGAATTCACAGGTTATACTGACAGACCATGTTTTTCTCTATTGCTCTCAACAGTTCTCCAGGTTTTTCTGAAACCATTCCCTTCATTATTTCTTTTAGCACAATAGTATTCCATCACATCCGTGTACTATAATTTGTTTAGGTATTCCCTAAATGATGGGAATCCCCTCATTTTCCATTTCTTTGTCACCACAAAAAGATCTGCTATGAATATTGTTGTCTATATGGTCTCTTCCCCTTTGTCTCTGACCTAGTAGTGGCACTGCTGGGACAAAGTAGCATCTCCTAATCAAGCACCAAGATTCAAATCTTGGAATGTCCACAGTAGGCAGAAGAGTCAAAGGAGTCCTGGGGGAGTGAATTAAAGGTAGTTTGGGTGTTATGGGTGTATAATAGCTCAAAGGCAGCTCAGGTTATCTTAAGGTAAAGAAAATCACCCAATCCTGGAGGTGAGGATAGGGGGTTTGGGTTCATATCCACCCAAGGTTATGATCAAGGCAGTCAGAGGACATTAGTACAGTTGACATTAAGGATTTGGGATTATGTTATTGGCACTCACATCTTTTTTTCATCTCTTCAAGTTTTTGGTTAAGTTCAGAATTTTAGGGTACCTTTTAGTTTCTTAGTGTCCCAGTTCATCTGTGGAAAGTTTTCACATGGAGATTTCTCTACACTGATGATATTACAAATTGTTTTAGACCAAAATTATTCATGCATATTCACATTCCATAAAGGTTAAGTTTTTAATTTAAAAGTTAATATATTTACTGTGACAATAATTTCCAAAATCTTCCATTGTATATTATGGGAAGTACTGCATTCTCTCTCTCTCTCTCTCTCTCTCTCTC
>NW_025380179.1:0-5493 GCF_016433145.1 Gracilinanus agilis | reverse complement strand
GTAGGAATGGGTGTTGTATTTTGTCAAAGGCTTTTTCACCATCTATTTAGAGTAGAAACAGAAGAAAAACAACTGCTTGAACACATGGGCTGATGGGGATGTTATTGGGGAAGTAGACACTAAACAATCACTCTAGTTCAAATATCAATAATATGGAATTAGGTCTTAATTAATGATACATGTAAAACCCAGTGGAATTGTGCATCAACTATAGTGGTGGTGTGTGGGAGTTTGGGGGATAGGGAAAGAACATGAATTATGTAACCATGAGAAAATATTCAAAATAAAAATTTTTAAAAAATAAAAAAATACTTTTTGGTTAAGATGGCTGCAAAGTAGAAGCAAGGAATTTAACTCTCCTAACCAACAGATACATGATACCTCAAAAGTGTAAGAGGGAGAATTTAGGTATTTTATAGATATGTATTTAAAGTGTGGCTGCCAGGAATCAACAATTCAGGTTGATTCCGTAATTAAATCAGACCCAAGTCAGCATTGGGTTAGGCAGTTTATTTACAATTAGGAAGGTAAAGGTATGGGAATAAAGAGAAAGGGAGAGGCTAGTCCAGGCCTGCAGAGGCCTGGATGAGAGAGAAGGTTAAAAGGCTAAATAAATGAAGCTGCAGGCCACAAGGCTTAGCAACCAGATTGGCTAGTGCCTACTTAAGGCAGATTTTAGAAGCGGCCTAGATAGGCCAAGGAAGTCAGCCTAACTTACCCATGTGACAATACAGAGTAGAAGCTGTCTGTAGTCTTAGGAGCTCCTTCAGCACCAAGTTAAAGGCGGGAACTGCCTCCACAGGAAGTAACCAACATACTTAAAAAGATAGTGTCTTTCGTCACTTCCCGTGGGTCCACCTCTAATTCAAGTGGACAAATGGCAGTCTCTACATTGATTTGGACTGCCCAGAGGGCAGTCCCTTGTTCTTGATTTGTTATTTATTGTCACGTGTGGGTAACTTGTCCCCCCTCCCCATTAAGGGAGGTGAGGATTACATCATTTCTATGCCTAGGGTAAGTAAGAGTTTAATTATGAATTGCCTAGAGCTAATTCTATTTACACAAAAGGACACAAAAACCAAATCCAGATGAATGAAGGGACCCCATAATAGGGCACAGCATTGAAGGTACGTGGGATTTGGGCATTTACACCCTATAAGGGGTTAAAATATCTCTCACTAAAATGGAAATTGACCAACCTGCCCACCCGCACCCCACCTAAGGTCTCAGAGCCAGCACACAAGTGTTAGAGCAAGCATGGGGCATTCACTAAGTCACTTAGTTCTTGGCAGCTACCTGGGGTCACCAGGGGCTTGCTCCTGAGAGCAGCAAGACTTAAGACCTCAGGAGTCTAAATAATGTGTACTTTGAGGGCTGACCATGAGCATGGGCTTTGGAGTGGACCTAGAGCAGGGAAGGGGTGGGGTGACAGACTGTGGAAGCAGCGAGCTTAGACTTGTAAAGGAGCTTCAGGCAGAGGAGCAAGCAAGGGGACCACCAGGAGGCTTGATCCTGAGAATAGCTAGTCTTGAGACCCCAGGAGCCTAAAGAGCACAGACCTTAGGTGTGAGGATATAGCTAAGAGGGGTGGCACTGCACTGTGACTCAGGCAAAAACTGCTCCACAGTTCTATACACAGAGTGCTTGCCCGCCTCACCCAGACTTCTAACTGAGAAGGAAAAACCAACATAATAATAGCAAGCAATACCCAAGAACTAACCAAGAGAAAAAACAAGAGGAAAGCATTAACACTCGATAACTTTTACATAGAAAAAATCCAGACAACAGAGTAGACAGCAGAGGATGACAAACAAGTAAACACATCCAAACCTTCCCCCCCAAAATGAAAAGTGGTCACAAGCTCTTGAAGAGTTCAAATCTATCTGAAATCATGAGAAAGATGGAAGAGATTTGGCAAGAAAAGTGGGATATAGCTCAAAAGGAAATTAACAGGTTAAAAGACAGAAACTCTCAATTGGAGAAAGATGCTCCAAAATCAAATGAAGTGATAAGCAAATTAGAGACCCAAATTAAACAGCAGGAAGCCATGAAAAACAAGATAGACCAAATCGAAAAGGAAAAGGAAAAGATTATAGCAGAAAACCAGTGTCTAAAGACCAGTATCTGGCAAATAGAAGCCAGTGATCTTGCAAGACAGCAAGAACTAATAAAACAAAATCAAAAGAATGATAAAATAGAAGGGAACATGTAATATCTCCCTGAGAGAATGACAGATCAAGAAAACAGGTCTAGAAGAGACAATTTGAGAATCATTGGTCTTCCTGAAAAATCAGAAATTAATAGAAATTTGGACACCCTACTACAAGAAATTATTCAAGAAAACTGCCTTGATGTTCTTCAACAAGAGAGCAAAATAGACATTGAAAGGATCCATAGATCATCCTCTACACTAAACCTTTAAAAGTCAACCCCCAGGGGCAGCTGGGTAGCTCAGTGGATTGAGAGCCAGGCCTAGAGATGGGAGGTCCTAGGTTCAAATCTGGCCTCAGACACTTCCCAGCTGTGTGACCCTGGGCAAGTCACTTGACCCCCATTGCCTACCCTTACCACTCTTCCACCTATAAGTCAATACACAGAAGTTAAGGGTTTAAAATAAAAAAAAGTCAACTCCCAGGATTATAATTGCCAAATTCAAGAGTTTCCAAATTAAGGAAAACATATTACAAGAAGCCAGAAAGAGACAATTCAGATATCAAGGAACACTAATAAGGATTACACAGGATCTGGCAGCCTCCATACTAAAAGACTGCAAGGGATGGAATATGATATTTAGAAAGGCAAGAGATTTGGGTCTACAACCAAGGATCACCTACCCATCAAAACTGACTATATACTTCCAGGAGAAAGTATGGGCATTCAACAAAATAGAAGATTTCCAAGTATTTGCAAATAAGAGACCAGAACCAAGTGGAAAGATTGATATCCAAATACAAAAATCAAGAGAAACATGAAAAGGTAAATAAGAAAGAGAGGGGAAAGAAAGAAAACTCTTATTTTTAAATTTGCTTCTTTAAGGGTTTCAATAAGATCAAATTATTTGTATTCCTATATGGAGAAATGTTATGTGTAATTCTCAAAAATTGTATTCACTATTATAGTAATTAGAAGAATGCTCCATAGGGAGTGGTTGGAGCACAAAATGGTCTAAGATGATAGGGAAAAAAAGGTGGGTGGAATAGAAGATGGCACCAAGAGAAATTTGAAGGAATAAGAAAAAATAAGATAATTTATACCACACAAAGAGGGCATGGGAAGGGGAGGGGATGAATAATATTATGAGAAGGAGAGGAAGAGGGTATCAATAGGAAATACTTAAATCTTACTCTCAGTGGAATTAATCCTGAGAGGGAAGAGTAGCTAGATCCATTGGGATATTGAATTCTATCTTACCCTACAGAGAAAGTCAGAAGGGATAAACCAAGGGGGGAAGTGGGGTGGGGAGTTCAAAAAGGGAGGAGAAGAGAGGGGGGAGGGAATTCATTAGGCCTTAAAAATAATAAGAGGGGAACAAAAAGGGAGGGGTGGAAAGGGAAGTAAACTAAAGGGAGGGGTGGAAAGGGAAGTAAACTAAGGGTGGGGATAAGAAGGACTTATTTAAAACAAACCACTGGTTTAAAAGGAAATAGCATAAGAAGAAGGGGCAGAACTAGGAGAGAATATCAAAATGTTGGGGAATACACAGCTGATAATTATAACTCTGAATGTGAATGGGATGAACTTGCCCATACAACAGAAGCAAATAACAGAGTGGATTAGAAACCAAAATCCTACCATATGTTTTCTACAAGAAACACACATGAGGCAGGTAGACAGAGAGTAAAAGTAAAAGGCTGGAGCAAAATCTATTGGGCTTAAACTGAGAAAAAGAAGGCAGGAGTTGCAATCATGATTTCTGACAAAGCCAAAGTGAAAATATATCTGATTAAAAGAGATAGGGAAAGTAATTACATTCTGATAAAAGGTAGTATAGACAATGAGGAAATAACAGTACTCAACATGTATGCACTAAATGGTATAGCATCCAAATTTTGAAAGAAGAAACTGGCAGAGTTCAAGGAGAAAATAGATAGTAAAACTATACTAGTGGGAGATCTCAATATTCCTCTATCAGATCTAGATAAATCAAACCGAGAAATAAATAAGAAAAAGATAAGAAAGGTGAATGAAATCCTAAAATATTAGAGCTAATAGATATGTGGAGAAAAATAAATAGGGACAAAAATGAATACACCTTCTTTTCAGCTGCACATGATACATTCACAAAGATTGACAATGTACTAGGGCATAGAAACATGGGAAACAAATGGAAAAGAGCAGAAATAATAAATGTAACTTTTTCAGATCATAATGCAATAAAAATAATAATCAGTAAGGGAACATGGACAGCCAAATCAAAAATTAATTGGAAATTAAATAATATGATTCTTCAAAATCAGTTAAAGGATAAATTATAGAAACAATAATTTTATTGAAGAGAATGACAATGATGAGACATCCTACCAAAATCTGTGGGATGCAGCTAAAGCAGTATGCAGGGGGAAATTTATATCCTTGAGTGCATATATTAACAATTTAGGGAGGGCAAAGATCAATGAATTGGGCATGCAAATCAAAAAGCTAGAATGGAAACAAATTAAAAATCTGCAGTTAAAAATTAAATTAGAGATTATAAAAATCAAAGGAGAAATCAATAAAATTGAAAGTAAAAGAACTATTGAATTAATAAATAAGAGTAGAAGCTGGCACATTGAAAAAAATAAATAAAATTGACAAAGTACTGGTAAATCTAATTTAAAAAGGAAGTGAAGGAAACCAAATAATCAGTATCAATGATGTAAAGGGAGACCTTACCTCTAATGAAGAGAAAATCAAGGTAATCTTTAAAAATTATTTTGCCCAATTATATGGCAATAAATATAGCAACATAGGTGATATGGATGAATATTTACAAAAATATAAACAGTCTAGATTAACAGTAGAAGACATAGAATACTTAAATAATCCCATATCAGAAAAAGAAATTGAACAAGCCATCAAAGAAATCCCTAAGAAAAAATCCCCAGAACCAGATGGATTCAGAAGTGAATTCTATCAAACCTTCAAAGAACTACTAATCCCAATACTACACAACTATTTGACATAATAAGTAAAGAAGGAGTTCTATGAAACTCCTTTTATGACACAAATATTGTACTGATCCCAAAGCCAGGTAGAACAAAAATAGAGAAAGAAACCTATAGATCAATCTCCTTATTGAACATAGATGAAAAATCTTAAACAGAACACTAGCAAAATGATTCCAGCAAGGGAACACAAGGGTTATTTATCAGGTGGGATTCATACAAGGAATTCAAGGATGGTCCAATATTTGGAAAACCATTCACATAATTGACTATATCAACAAGCAAACCAACAGAAATCACATGATTATCTTAATAGATGGTGAAAAAGCCTTTGACAAAATACAACACC
>NW_025380178.1:0-3628 GCF_016433145.1 Gracilinanus agilis | reverse complement strand
TGATTTTTGAGTGCCTCACTACTTCCTTGACGTTGCTTTTGAGGATGGCAATTTAATTCCTATTTCTGATTTGCTTGCAAAGGGGTCCCAATCACTGCTCTCCCTCACCCCAGAGGGTGTCTCTCCTTGCAACAGAGGACAGTGGGCTGGGATTGCATCTAAAATGAATGTTTACATAAAATGAATGAACAATTTTAAATGCATTTATTAAGCACTTCTTATATGCCAGGGACTGTGCTAAGGCAAAACAAAAGGTAAAAAAAAGCTTTTATTCCAATAGAGAAAAATAATATCTACAGAAGAGGGATGACCAGAGAACAGAATTTTGGTGTGGGAAGTTAAGAAGGATGGCAAGTTGATCCATAGGACCATTCGTTGACAAGCCCTTTGCAAAAGCATTGGTAAGATTGATTTGATTATTGAGCCCAGGGCAAGGGAAGGGAGGGGGGAGAGTGCCACTTCTGGGCAGATGCCAAGATGATTTGGAAGGATGGCTGGAATCAAGATGGCTCAGGCCTAGGGTGGAAGTTTTGAAACTGAGTGGATTTACTTCTCCAGGCATTCTGAGTCAGAAATTCTGAGGGTCTGATTGGGGGAGAGCTCTGGTCCAGGTAGAAAGAAACTCAGAGGCAGCAGGACAGATGGCCTGGGTAGACAGCTGGATGAAAAGTAAAACAAGGGCCAGATAGACAGTGAGATCTGGAGTTGGGAGGACCTGGGTTCAACTCTAATCTCAGGCGTGGCCTAGCTGTGTGATTCTGGGCAAATCACTTAGCCCCATTCGCCTTGCTCTTGCCCTTCTGTCTTAGAGTTCCTACTAAGATAGAAAGTAAGGGTCTAAAAAAACAAACAAGTAAAGTAAGACAAAGAGAAACAAGTTCGGAAAAGAAATGAAACAGGCAAGAAGAAAAAAGGCAGAGAGTAAAACATACTTAGTCCAGAGAACACAGTAAAAGGAATTTTCATCGGGAGGAAGCTGAGGAGTAGCTGACCTCCTTCTGGCCATTACTTCCTTCGGGTCATCAAATCAAGAAAAAATAGCAATATAGACAATAAGGAAGTCCAGTCCCCCTGAACCAAAAAAAAAAAAAAAAATATATATATATATATATATATATATATATATATATATATATATATATATATCTGAATGTTCAAGTCAGCATTTTTGGGGAGCTGACTGCTCCTCAGTCTGCCTCAGTGGATAAGAATGACCAGGGCAAAGCTTTCAATAGATAGCAAATGCCATAACCTTTTAGTCTGCAAAAATGGAGGTAAATATACTCTCTGATGCCACCCAGAAAACATAGCTAATCCTGTTTCTACATGACAGCCCTTGGAATCTAAGAATATAGTTATCAGGTTAAACACACACACATACACACACACACACACACACACACACACACACACACATCCCTTCTGTTCTTCAGGCTAAATAAACATCTTTTGCTTTGCTCTTTCAACTAATGCTTGTGGGGGGGGGGAGAAGGAAACAAGTATATATTTATAACTTTTTTAAAACCTTACATTCTGTTTTAGAATAAATACTAAGTATTGGTTGCAAGGCAGAAGAGCAATTAGGACTAGTCAATAGAGATGAAATGACTTGTCCAGGGTCACACAGCTATGATACATCTGAGATCCAATTTAAACCAGGACCTCCCATCCCTAAGCCTGGCAATCTATCCACTGAGCCACCAGCTCCCCCAAAACAAATATTTATTAAATCCCTGCCATGTACCAGGTACCATGCTAAATGTTTTATACATATTATCCCTTTTGATCATAGAAAGCAAACACAAGATTCTTTCTAGCTGCCCTTTTCTGAATCCTCTCCAATTTCCAAACATCCTTCCTCAGACCTGAATCCCAGAATTAACCCCATACTCCAGATGTGGCTTGACCAGGGCAGAGAACTGCAGGATTATCCTTGCCTGAGTCCCTGTGCCAATAGCTTTCTTAGCTGCCTATCACACTTTTGACCAAAAATAGTGTTTTTGATCCACTAGAATCCCCAGATCCTTTTCAAACAAGCTGATATCTTGTCAGGACTTCTCCTTTTGTACTTATAAAATTGATTTCTTTCAAATCCATGTAGAACCTTATTTTTACTTCATCCTGAATTTGTGATGGTGATTTTTAGAACCCTTCTACAATTATTACTATTAAATTTCATCTCACTTGATTTAGGCAATAGGCTTAGTGATTCCCTCCTTTACTCACTAATCTTAGACAGGCTAAGGCTGGAGATCACTTGAGTTGGAGAGTTCTGAGCAGCAGTGGACTAACCCAAATAGATGTTTGCACCAAGTCCAACATCAATATCGCAAACTCCCAGGAACAGGGAGGTGATCTAAAGAAGAGTGAGCAGGCTCAGGTTGAAAATGGAGCAGATCAAAGTTCCTATGTTGATTAATAATAGGATAGGCTAAGTCATGAGGGGCTACTGCACATCTATTTAGCATGGGTGAGATGGGGAATCCCGGTCCTCCCCTACACATACACACACACAAAAATACACGCAAACATTCACACACATGTTTGGGTATGGTCTTCTAGCCTATAAAGATGATTTTGATTCCTGACTGTAAGCTATACCTCCCAGTTCGCCATTATCTATAACAATGATTCCCAAAGTGGGTGCCACCGCCCCCTGGTGGGTGCTGCAGTGATCCAGGGGAGCGGTGATGGCCACCGGTGCATTTGGGGGCAGTGAATAACTGAAAGGGGCTGTGATAGTATGTGACAGGGGGCGCTAAGTAATATTTTTTCTGGAAAGGGGGAGGTAGGCCAAAAAAGTTTGGGAACCACTGCTCTATAAATTTCATTATCATACCATCTGTGACTCTATTGAAGACCTCAGTCAAGTTATTAAACAGAATAAGGAAAAATACAAATCCCTGGGGCACTCTACTAAAGACCTCCAGCCAAACTGAACTATTAACAACTTTTCCTTAAGTCTAGTCACTAAACCAGTTCCAAATCAACCAAATTCTGATATCATCTAGCCCAAATATCTCCACCTTCTTTATAATAATGTCACGGGGGACATTATCAAAGGCTTCACTAAATCTAAATAAGATATACCAAGAGCATTACTCTATTCTAATTATACCTGCGCTCTCTGTCTCAGGATTGTTCTTTTTTCTTTTTAAACCCTTACTTTCTATCTTAGAATCTATACTGGAACTGGGTTTTAAAAAGAAGAAGAATCTTTCACTAAGTGGAGATATCAGGTGACCCTATTCCAGACATTGGAGATAGCACGTCCAAAGTCAGAGATCTGAAAATAAATGAGTAAATAGATCAGGCAATAGAAAGGAATCCAGTTTGGGTGGAGCATAAACTGCATGAAAAAGAGCAAAATGACACCATCAACATGTATAGGAAAGTGGGGAAGAGAGTTGGGTTTGGGGAGAAAATTATGAATTCAGTTTAAGAAATATTGATCCGGATATGCCAGTGGAATATTGGGATAGAAATGTTTAACAGACAATTTAGGGAGCAGGAGAGAGAGAAACTAGGAGAAAGACAGATAGGCAGATAGGCGGCAGACAGACAGACAAAGAGACAGCAATGGAGATAGAGAGAGAGAGAGAGAGAGAGAGAGAGAGAGAGAGAGAGA
>NW_025380177.1:0-1361 GCF_016433145.1 Gracilinanus agilis | reverse complement strand
CTTCCCTTCCCTCCATCCCTCTCCCATCTTCAGTTCAATTCCTCTCCCAGGTCTTGGGGAACTGGGCTGACTTTGGGAGGAGTGGGGAGAGGCAGGAAAAATAAAGACCCCAGCAGGGCAAATGCTATCCAGCACCTCTTTGTAATCCAGATGAAGTCTAGCTAATCCACTCCCTCCAGAATAAAAAGGAATTGGTATCATCTAAGAAGAGGAGTAAAGGGTATTCATTTCTTTCTTAATAAGGATATAGTCATCAGATCTCATTGGGGGAGCAATGTCATGTCCCTTAAGCGGGCTATTTCTTGATAAGGTTTATGCTTTTACTTGGCCCTTCCTATCTTAGAAGCCCCAAAATAGATGACCTGCCCTATGCTTCTGCTAATACAGGGGTTCTTAACCCTTTTGTGTGTGTGAGTCATGGGCCCTTTGGTAATCTGATGATGTTTTTAAGTGCATAAAATAAAACATATAGGATGACAAAGGAAACCAATTATATTGAAATAGTTATCAAAATATTTTTAAATGTCCTTCAGATCCCCAAGCCTTTAGGTCCCCAGTGACTAAGACCCAGGCATTCACTGAGGACATGGCCCTAAGGACCCTATGCCCATAGCCCCTCTCCCTCTCTCAGGGACAGCTCTATGCCCATTACCAATTTTTGAAGAAGCCATAGAAGATGGACCATCTCCTTTCTCTCCTCTAGAATTTAAAGAGGGAGGAATGATATGGAGGTACAACCTTCCCCAGACATCCTAACTCCCCAGATTGTTAGAGTACATAAAAGATTCAATTTTTCATTGCATTCATGAAGGTGACTGAGGCTCCCTGGCCTCTCCCTTCATTCTTTTTTTTTAAGCCCTTACCTTCCATCTTGGAGTCAATACTGTGTATTGGCTCCAAGGCAGAAGAGTGGTAAGGGCTAGGCAATGGGGGTCAAGTGACTTGCCCAGGGTCACACGGCTGGGAAGTGTCTGAGGTCAGATTGGAACCCAGGACCTCCCATCTCTAGGCCTGGCTCTCAGTCCACTGAGCTACCCAGCTGCCCCCCCCTCTCCCTTCATTCTTGATGAGCACAGATAGGCACATCCCAGCTTGCTCCTGATAAACATCTACTTTATATCCAAGATATCTGATTATCCTCTAAACTGGACAATTCACCCCCTTTTGACTTTGAGACATAGGACATAACCACATGACCCATCTCAGGTTCTGTAGTCACGTAGACCCTTTTGTCAAAAGAGTAAAGCCAGGGGCAGCTGGGTAGCTCAGTGGAGTGAGAGTCAGGCCTAGAGACAGGAGGTCCTAGGTTCAAACCCGGCCTCAGCCACTTCCCAGCTGTGTGACCCTGGGCAAGTCACTTG
>NW_025380176.1:0-5097 GCF_016433145.1 Gracilinanus agilis | reverse complement strand
CTCTCTCTCTCTCTCCCCCTCTTTCTGTTTCTCTTTGTCTCTGTCTCTGTCTGTCTCTTTCTCTGACCCCCCATCTGTCTCTTTCCCCCTATCCCATACTCACAGGTGTCCCTTCCATATCACAGCTTCCTCCATGGTGGTTTCAACATCTGCATGTTGGCATAAGAAATTAAATATGAATTTGGGTGGGGGGGGGTTTGTGGAAGCTCTAGACAAACCAGAAAGACCAGCTGACAATACAGAAAAAATAAAAACTCAGAAATGCATAAAATATATATCTAGTACTGTAAACACCACATAAAAGAAATAGTTAAAATTTAAACTTCTGTGTTATAGAGGGCCAAAAATTTTTACGAGGTTTTTCCAAATCACAGGGGTATCTTGCCCTTAACCCCATGATGTAGAAAGAATATATGTATGTGTATATATACATATATATCTATATTTATAATCTCTACTATAGATGATACATAGTCTTCAGGAGTCACCTGGGGCTCCGAGAGGTGACTTGCTCAGAGTCACCCATCCAGGATATGGCAGGGGTGGGATTAGAACCATGTATTCCTGCCTCGCAGGCTAGGTCTCTGTTTCCTCTATCCTTCTGCCTCTCTTCCAGGCAGTTAAAAGAGCTTTAATAAATATTCCCTCATTAGTGAGTCCTGAAAGCATCTTGAATTGTCAGCTCCTAGAGAGTTGAACTGTATTTGCTGAGTTAACCTTATTTAACTATAACCCAGAATAGCAGCTGGTATTAATACCTTCAGACTTCTGGGCATTCAGTGAGCTCAAGGAAGCCTTCAATATTACCTTGTAGTTTTTCATACGTACCTTCATATGTCAGTAAGTGTTTATCTATTTTTCTATGTGCCTATCTATGATCGATGTGATAGATTTACCTATTTTCCTATCTATCTATATGAAAATTTGCCCTAGTTTCTCAGGTGATAGCTATCATCAGAAAAGTTAACAGACAGATTGTTATACAGGATATTCCAAAAGTCTCAGTACAGTTTTAAGCTTTATGAACTGCACTAAGACTTTTGGGACACCTTGTAAAGGACAAGCTTAATGATTTATTTTCACAAAGATATTTTTCAGGAGTTGACGATGTATCCCATAGTGGAGATCACATTTTTTAAAATAGAAAAAGAAGTATAATACAAAAAAACTAGAGTCCTTTAGATCTATTCTACACTTATTTTACTTCGATATTCTCATTTCCAATCTAAATGGTATGCAGCTCATTTGTGAATTGGGTCATGGTGTCAAATGCTGTTGGCACCAGTAAAATTTGACTACCTCTAACATTTTAAATTATCTGCTAATGGCTATCTCCATAGAGCTTAGTACTAGGAGTTCTTCTATGCTTTTCTCATTTAAAAAAAAATATAGACATATTTCAAAAGTGTCCTGACCCCCAGTGGAGGAAGAAGACAGAAAATCCAGCTCAGGTCTTCTATAAAACCTTTGTTACCAAACCAAACACCAGAAATCCTGCGTGGGAGCCAAGCCAGGTCCTCATATCTGCTACGTTCCAACGTCTGCCAGATTTCGCTCAAAAAGAAGCCCGTGTTCCAGTCCCTCATCAATTAGTTGAAACGCTTTGGTGAGCTGGTGGAGGATTTAAAAATTGGTCTCAAAAACCTTTATCACCGTCCAGAAACAGGGATTTCATGTTTGAGATCCATGACATCCAATGCAAATAAAGTTGTTTGTGTTTTTTTTTAAGAAGTTCACAGAAAAATCTAGTTCACCCTACCAATGAGTAGTTCAATTTACAATTTATTTATTAAATGTCAGGATGGAAGAAAAGGTGGCAAGATTAAGGTATTACGGGTGTCACTGTGGAGCTCCCCTTCTTTCCAATTTCGGCTCCGCTGCTGGCCCAGAGAAAGGGGAGGTTTGCTTCTCAGGAGCACAGCAGGGCAGAAGGAGACCTGAGAAAACTGGGATTGTTTTCATTAATGATGATTAAAGTAGGCAGCCCATGTTAATGCGAGAAAATAAAGAAATAAAATAAACTTTCCTCATGGAACTGCAAAGGGGAAAGGAAGATCAAACTTAGTATTTTCTTCTTCTTCTTTTGAAACGAAGCAAAAACCATTAAATGACTTGGCCAACCTCACACAGCCAGTCTGTGTCGGACGTGGGCCTGGAATCCAGATCTTTTTGGCACCAAGGCCAGGGCTCTATCCATTATAGCAGGAGTTGTCAAACTCAAATAGAAACAGATCCCTCTTGGCTGCATGCTGACTTAGGAAACCAGAAATGATCTCTGTTCTACTCTCTGCAATACACTACATTGTCACTCTGATCGCCTAGTTTTGTGGCTATATTATGGTGGATTTAGAGTAGATTTTATACTAAGACATTCCTCAAGAGTTATACCACTTAGGGGCAGCTGGGTAGCACAGTGGGTAGAACGCCAGAGCTGGAGATGGGAGGTCCTTGGTTCAAATCTGGCCTCAGACACTTCCTAGCTGTGTGACTGTAATTCAGTTACTTAGCTCAGATTGCTAAGCCCTTGCCATTCTTTTATATTAGAATTGATACAGAAAGGAAGGGTTAAAAAAAAGAATAATACTAAATACAAAATAAAATAAGATATACTAAATAAAATAAGATAAAACAAAAAATAAAATAAGAATAATACTAAAGAAATGGTAACAACTACAACAGCATATGATATAATTTTTGGAAAGAAATTAGAAGGAATAATGACTAAACCTTCCTAAGAAATTATAGCCCAATGTGGTCAATTTTAGTGTAATTTTAAGGAAGTTGAGAGAGTGATATCTAAAATTAAATAAAACCAAGAAAGGGATGAACTTTGGTAGAAAATGTAAATTATAGTAATTTGGGGAAGAAGGGAGGGAGAAAAGGAGAGAAACAGAGGTGGTAGGGGAGAGAGAGAGAGAGAGAGAGAGAGAGAGAGAGAGAGAGAGAGAGAGAGAGAGAGAGAACTTTGTCATTTCTACTACTCTCTTGTAAGTAGAGGTTTATTCCCAACCTTATTTAATGTTTATTTTCAATCTTTTTTTAAAATTCCTTTACAGGGATGCTATGTCTCACTGCAAGTGTCTCTTGCAGTGTCCAACACATATTTAAATAGTAGACCATAGTAGATGAGGCTTTTATTTAAATACATGAGTGTATTCATGTCCTTTGGTATATATAACTTCTGAGACGAGTGACTGACAATTCTGCTTCATTTATCTTTCTTTTCTTTTTTAGGCTGCTAATTAATCTAAGCTTCATCATTTAATTTATCTAACCCATAGCTCTTCTGAATTGGCTTTCTTCAATGACATTAAAGATAAAGCCAAGAATTGATGCAATTATCTAGATATTGTAGTTCAAACTAACACTATCCAAAAAACTATATCTTATCTTCCTAAAAGATAGAATGACAAGAAATGTAAAAAAGTGCTGGGGCCTAAAGAAAAATTTTATAACAGTCAATAGTGTTTTAAAAAAACCACAGACTAAATTACTGGCTCGGGCTATAGATTCTCTTTCCCAAAAGGTCTTAAAATAGGTTGACTTTGTTGTTTTTCTGACCAAATAAGGGGGATGAAGTATGAAACCTCTGAAATGAACATCCATCCTTTTGAGTCTGTTTCTCAATTCAGTTTTGCTCTGGAAGATTAGTTCAGTTAGTTCCATTAAGTAAAACAAAACAGGCCTTATCCAACAATAAAAAAATTAAAATTTCCATATTTGATGGCTCAACTAATTATCTGAAGCAATATAATCCTTAGAATATCATAATTTCATAAACTATATCACAGGGAATTAAATGTTCACACTAGAATCTTAAATATTTTTCAAAAATTAAAGGAAATAAATTCCAACAAGTCATTCTCTTATTATTTAGATTTGGGTAGAAAATCTACCCCTCCTGAAACAGTAACAGTGCTGGAGGTTTTAACTGTCATCATAGAATATGGCAAAGAAAGGCATTCCAAGATGAAGCTGCCAGCTATAACAATATGTCAGCTCTGTGGGATGGATCCTTTACTGTCTGCCCTGCCCGAATAATAAAGGGGAAAAACCGTATTTCACAAGAACTGGGTACAATTTTCCCCCCTCTCATGAAAGTTACATGTTCAAAGGCAGGTTAAGAGTCAATTCTACAGACCAGGATAGCATAACCTTTTTTGTCTCACAGAAGCCTTGAGCTGAGAGGCCTGGGAATCCCTTTTCAGAATAACTCTGTTTAATGCATACAATAAAAAAACAAAGAATTACAAAGCAAAAACAATGAAAAACTTTTTTTTTAAGTTCACAGACTCCAAGTTTAGAATACCTGCTATAGATCTTTCTATGATTTTCACGCTGGTGTCATCTTCTTTATTAAATCTGAAACTTGAAAGGAAGAGAAGTGGCCCAGAAACCCCTTATTGAATACCAAGGGCATTAGGCGCAAAATTCCAGATCACCATGGTATTTTTTTGGTGTTTTTTTGGCATCACCATATCATTGAGGGCATTTTTCCAGGCTCCTTTTCCTGTTGTAAAGGTGTTTGAAAACATCAGGTCTCCTACCAATGCTTGAGAGATGCCCAAAATCCTAAAATATAATGTCCCAAATTCACCAATTGAAAACTGTAATTTGTGTAAGAAAATATTAGGATTTAAATATTTTCCTTGGGAAAAATGAAGGGTACAGAATTTGGAAAAAATATATTAGCCCTTCCCAGTATATGTGTTGGGGTAGAATGACAGGGAAGTTGTCTAAGTATCACATTCTAAATCAGCTTGGGACCATGTCCAAGTTTCCATTTAATCCAAAATAAAACCCAATTTTAAATAATGGAAGAATATTAATAATAAAAGCAGCTTATGTGCCCAAGCTGTATAAGAAGCTGTCTCCTGACAGAAAAACTGAACTCATTTACCAACTCCAGCCAGTTCAATTGGGGAAACTAAGAATGGCTCCTCAAGCCTTGAAAGTCTAGAGCTCGCTCTTTCTCTCTTCCTTCCTCTCTTTTCTTCCTTCCTCTCTTTTCTTCCTTCCTCTCTTTTCTTTCTTCCTTCCTCTCTTTTCTTTCTTCCTTCCTTCCTTCCTTCCTTCCTTCCTTCCTTCCTTCCTTCC
>NW_025380175.1:0-5189 GCF_016433145.1 Gracilinanus agilis | reverse complement strand
CCTCCCTCCCTCCTCTGTCTCTCTCTGTCCTTCTCTCTCTCTTTCCTCTGTTTCTTTCCCCTCTCTCTCTGTCTATCTCTGTTTCTGTATCTATCTCTCCTCTCTCTCTGTCTTTCTCTGTCTCTTTCCTCTCTGTCTCTGTCTCTTCCTCTCTTTCTCTCTCCATCATCTCTATCTAAAAGTATATAGACAGAGATAGGGAGAGCTACAGATATAGACATCTCATTCTAACATCTATGAAGTTCAGTTGAAGCAGGCACTGTGGAGTGCTTAGAGCTTGGTCAGACATCAAAGACACCAAGGTCATCCACTGCATCCTGGGCCATCTCTAGTCATCCTGACTTTTGTCTTGCCACTGGCCTTTGATGACTGGAAGCGAGAGGCTGATGGCTTTGTGCACCTCTGCCTCACTTAAATCCAACTCACACACAAGCCAAGACATTGCCCTGTGACATCACTGGTCTTCTTGAAAAATGAAGGACGAACAATAACGACAATAATAATACACACATATGCAAATTACATACATGTAAACACAAATAGATGTGAGGGGGGATCAGAAAGGGCCTTATGTAGAAGCTGGTGCTTGAGCTAAATCTTGAAGTGATAAGGGATTTCAAGAGGGAGAAATGAGGAGGGAGAAAATCCTGGGCACAGCCAGCACAAACATAGGAAGCAAGGATGACATCTGCTTTCTGGAGGAGGAAAGAGACAAGAGGGCAAGAGAAACCCTAGTCGTCACTGAGGGGCGTTGTATATCACACTTCCATTTTTCTTTATGAATGCTCAAGAGGAAAGAGAAATGGAACAAATTTCTGCCAGATCCTGAGCCAGAGATCTACAAAGATAGAGAGAGCTGTTTAAAAATCATCTTGTGGTCCTCTGCCCACCCCTCCCCTTCTACATTTCCCCTTAATGCAGGAGCACTTTTATAGTAAATGAAAAGAATATTGATGGCCTAGGATGTCCGCCTGGATCCATATGATTCAAAATAGGATTCAGTTCGCAGAGTATTGGCCCATAGCCTTGAGACAGTTAAAAAGGCTCTTGGAATCCTCCTGAGGGCTGCAGAGTTCCAAGTATGTCATCCTGTCAGCTGACATCATCGCTGTCTAGGCAATGAAGAAAGACCATCCACCACCCAAGAGTGGCCTTCCAGAATCCTTAATTAATTAATCACCATAAATCAAGGCAGCCAGAGGAGGGCATGTTCATGTAGTCATAGTCACCTTTTGCTCAATTCTTTCCACCCTCACATTCACCAATTAGCTTTATGGGCACCTCATTTCCCTGCCAAGGCCTCCCATAAAGGTATTTATCACCTTCTGCTCTGCTTAGCCAGAAAATTCATCTGAATCCTGCAGTGGAGTTAAAGAGACAATCCCAGCAAATCCTATTCTTCCCTGAGACAGAAGGTGGGAGGGAAGGGCAGGCTGACATCTTCGAAGTCTCCTGCTGTGGTTTTTCTGAAGGACCCCCTCCTTAGTAGTCCTTCCTGGCTTAAACCAACTGAGAATGCCCAGGCTTCAATTTGCTTTTGGGTACACAAGTTCATAAAAATCTAGAGGCAGGAAGAGACCTTGATTCTGCCTGTTCCACCTCCTCATTTATTTTATTTCTTTTTCACCTTTTGTTTTTATACTACAATTATTTCCCCCTTCATTCCTATTCCCCCTAATGAATTATCCCTTATTAAAAAAAATTCATTAGAGCCAACAGACACAGTGACATCTGACAATCCTGAGAACACATTATTCACTTGAAGGCCCCCCACTCTTCTAAAAGAAAAGAGTGTGTGGCATTGCAACGGGGTGTAGTGGAAAGAATATTGACTCTGGAGCCAGAGGTCTTGGGTTTGAATCTTGCCTCTGGTCACCTGTGTGACCCTGAGCAAGCCAATCTTTCTTGGCCTCAGTTTTCTCAGCTGTAAAGTGATGAGAGTAGGTGAGGCATCCTGGTATTATGGAAAGAGGGCCAGATTTAGAGTTTGAGAACTTCGTTCAAATTCTAGTTCTGCTACTTCCTCTCAGTGAAAACTCAGTCAAGTCACTTCATATTCCCAAGCTCAGTTTCTTTAAATGAAAAAAAAAATGGAGTTAGAGGAGATCTAAGGCTCCTTCTGGCTCTAAATCTATAATCTCTATAAGTACTGGATCCCTAGACCACTTATTACAGTTCATCTAGGTTTGGCTACCTTTCGGAGTGTCATTATTAGCATGTAATCAATGTGTAGGGCAGCACAGTGGATAGAACAAGAGGTATGGGGTCTCATCTTCATTCTGACCTCAGATGCTTACTAGCTGTGTGAATCAGGGCAAGTCACTTAACCCTATTTGCCTCAGTTTCCTCATCTTTAAAATGTGTAGAAAAAGGAAATAACAAACTATTCTAGTGTCTTTGCCCAGAAAACCCCAAATGGGGTCACCAAGAGTCAGACATGACTGGAATGATGGAACAACAACAATAATTGGTGTATACATTATTCAATTGGTTCTATCCCCACCTTCTCCACACCCTGATTATCTCATATAATTCTGAGTTCTTACAGTGTTTCTCAGAATTCCTCATATTTGCCATTTCTGGCAACCCAATAATACCACAATTTTTTTTTCACAATTCTCTAATTGGCAACCTCCCCATTTTGCAGAAGAAGAAATAGGTAGTAAGAGGTGGACCTGAGTTCTAGTTTCATGCCATCCCAATCGGCTCTGCCATAGTGCTGCTGCTATTAGCCAATAGAGACCTACGATACCACATTTAGGTCAGTACCGGGAGAGTCCACAGTGTCACGATGTGAGTGGGAGACAGGCGGCCTCCATTCTTTGCTGTAGCTAATTATCCATATTATTGTGGATAAGAAATCACAAAGATGGGAGATTCAGAGGAACTGGAGCAGATTTGCGTAAACTGACTCCAAGCCAAATGAGGAGGGCTTCGGAGAATAGTTTACAGTAACGTAGAAGGCGCAGTACTGCAAGATGTCGAGACTTTGGTCCGTGCAGTGTTGAACACTGTATATGTATATGACACAGTATACCTCTTGCCTTTGATCGGAGATGTGGGGCACGATAGGTGCAGAAGAAGTCATACGTTGCCAGAGATGGCCAATGTCTTAATTTGTTTTGCTTCTGTGGTTCATGGCGTGTGTGTGTGTGTGTGTGTGTGTGTGCACATTCACCAGTGTACATGGAGGGGGGAGTCATTAAGATTTTAAGTGTCAAATCAGAAAACAATAGGCAAAAATGGCTTCTACGTGCATTGAAAACATTTTTAGGTTAAAAAAGGGAGGGTCAAGAAAGTACTTCTTTTCCAAATTCAGCCTTCTGCTGAGGAACCTCTTTCGACTTGGCGAGGCTGTTCCTCTGGCAGTGGGTAGCATCGTCCAACGTGAAACCTGTTTCCATTTTGGTAGGACCTGTTCGAACTTCTTCTCTCCTGATGTGGCTTTCTCATACCTCGTGTCACCTCCACAGCCCAGCAAGGTATCAGAGCAGGACTTCAGGAGAGGAACATTGGTCTAAATTAGGAAAAACAAATGTGTGCGTCTGATTGAATTAAAGTAATTATTCCCTCCCTGCTTAGCGATCCTTTCTCTCCAAAGAACTAGGGCAGCTGCTGCCACAGCTTTAAAAATAAACTTCTTGGGACCAGAAGCCGGCTCATGAGAGAGCTCTCAAAATTAAGGGATAGGACAGTTGTGCCTGTAAGGCAAAACACCTTTGAATTTGTGTGCCTTGCCTAGCCATTACTGCTATTCCATCCTGGATTCATCTGGAAACCTCTTCAACTGGAGTCCTATAAGAAGGCATAGACTGGGGAAGCTGGATGGCTCAATGGCAGAACCCAGGCTTAGAGAGAGGAGGTCCCGGGTTCAAATTTGACCCTAGGCACTTCCTAGCTGTGTGACCCTGGGCAAGTCATATAACCCCCATCGCCTAGCCCTCACTGCTCTTTTGCCTTCAAACCAATATTTCATACCAATTCTAAGATGGAAGGTAAGGGTTTAAAAACAAAACAAAACAGGTGCATATTAAAGAATAAAATTCAACAGAAGCAGTACAGTCATGGGCAGAACACTGACCTTGGAGTCACTGTCACTTACTAGTTATATGACCCTGGCTTAGCTACTTAACCTGTGTGAACTGTGTGTTCCTTATATATAAAATGGGGATCATTCATGCAGGACCTACTTCATGGGCCTGTGGGACCCTGGGCAAGTCACCTATCCTCACAGAGTCTCTGATTCCTTATCTGTAAAATGGAGATTCTTTTTTTCTTTTGAAACCCTTACCTTCCATCTGAGAATCAATACTGTGTCTTGGTTACTAAGGCAGACGAGTGGTAAGGGCTAGGCAATGGGGGTTAAGTGATTTGCCCAGGGTCACTCAGCCAGGAAATGTGTGAGGTCAGAATTGAACCCAGGACCACCTGGCTCTCAATCCACTGAGACATCTAGCTGCTCCCTTAAACTAGGGATTCTAATACCCATAGAACTTACCTCATGGAGCTCTATGCTCTTGGGTCAGCCACCTTTCCTCACTGAGTCTCTGATTCTTTGTCTGTAAAATGGGGATATTAAAACCCATAGAATCTACCTCATGGGGCTGCTCTTGGGTCAGTCACCTATCTGAGGCTCTGATTCTTACCTCATGGAGCTCTGTGATCTTGGGTCAGTCACCTATCCTCACTGAGCCTCTGATTCTTTGTCTGTAAAATGGGGATACTAAAACCCATAGAACCTACCTCATGGGGTTGCTCTTGGGTCTGTCACCTATCTGAGGCTCTGATTCTTACCTCATGGAGCTCTGTGCTCTTGGGTCAGTCGCCTATCCTCACTGAGCCTCTGATTCCTTATCTGTAAGCTGGGGATTCCAATACTCGTAGAACCCACCTCATGGGGCTGGTTCAAGAAGAACATCAGAAAATGCCTGTAGATTTCTGTCTAAACTCTAGAGCTCTTTCTCTCGAGGTTCTCTCATTCCCAAGCCTGCCAAAGCGTGCAGACATATCAGTAGGTCTGATGCTATCTCTTCCCCAAAGCATGCAGTCACCTCCTCGTCTATGGCTCACTTTGTATATTCTGAGAGACAACAGAGCTCCATTGTTTGGGGCTCCTTTGCCCCCTGCACATGAGTCTGTCTCTTCTCTCTCTCTCTCTCTCTCTCTCTCTCTCTCTCTCTCTCTCTGTC
>NW_025380174.1:0-2045 GCF_016433145.1 Gracilinanus agilis | reverse complement strand
TGTGGCCAGGGAGGAGGCAGAGGCAGGGGCAGAGCAGAAGGGGAGGGGCGCTGCTGACCTCTGCCTCCTTCCTCCCCTCAGCCTCCATCCTCAGCTGCTGGATCCAGCCAACATCTGCTCAAGGTTTCAATGTTGCACCAGACCCCGCCTATGGGAGAGTAGGCGGCAGCGTCACCCTGAATATCCAGGGGTACACGGGGATGGCTGAGTCTTATAGATGGAACTATAAGGCAAGAGTAGAGTATCTCAACAATTTTTTAATATTCCACGACACTAATACGAAAATTCAGTCAGCAAGTGCCCAGCAATGGGTAAGCCATAAGGGCTCCCTCGTTATCCCCTGCCTCGTCCCCCATGACATTTGTTAGTACCTTTTAGAGATCTTCAATAAGTGACTGTGTACGGTAAGTGCTGCCCTGGCCAGGGGCCCTGCAGTTGCTCTAACAGCCTCTCTCTGTCTGGGGTCTGGTTCCTGTAAGAGGAGAAACTAGATATTAAGGTGATCGCCAGGAATCGGATTAGCTTGACTCCATATTTAAAATAGACCCGAGTCAGGATGACTTTTATGGAAATTTATTTACAATTAGGAAGGTTGAAGGTAGGGAAATAGAGAGAAACTCTGACCCAGACCAGAGGTCCTGAGGGATGAGAGGATTTAGAGGTTAATTAAACATGGCTTCTAGCCACAAGGCCTTTTACAATTAGAGGCAAGAGAGGCCTCCTTGAGGGTAGAGCCTCCAGAAAAGTCAAGGGAAGAGAGAGAGAGTCAGCCTAACTTACCCACATGTGCAGATGCAAAGCATGGAATCCCTGCAAAGGTACAGGGAGAGCCTCACCCAGAATTCCAGGGGACCCCCCTGGAGAACTTTGGGTGAGGGGCAGTTGAGAAGGGTTGAAGCCAGTTAATTTGTGGGAGTGGATGTGAGGAGAGACTCAGCTTGTTTCTCCTGACTTGGGGTTTCTCCTGAGAAACCATTGTAGCTTAAGCCAGTAGTTTCTACTCATAGAGTTAGCCTATTTGTCAATTCTATTCTTCATTAATATAATTATATAATTATTTAGTAATTAGAGAGTAAGATATTTATCTATAGCAAGAGAGCCAGTTTTAGTTAAGTGCTTCATCCCTCCAGGGAGGAGGGGGAAGGAGGGGCATCAATTTAACAGTTTAGGGGCACCTTTCATATATCCTAAACCCTTCATGGATTTATATAATTTTCCTTGTTAATTCCTAATATAACTTTTTACCTTCAAAGCTGTGCCTGATAATTACTTGGAAGATACTTACAATTCAGTCTGAACTTCTAGATTGAATCCTGTTGGCTGCCAGTTTAAGATCTCTTCTGTCCTCAACAGTTAGATAAATAATTTCTATATATCTCCTCTAACTGACCTGAGAGGAATATAAATTTAAGAAAGGAACATTATTGGGGTTTCAGCCATAAGAGAAACTTACCAGAAGAATCCTATTTCTGTCTTCATTACCAACTGAAGCAGAAGCAGTTAGAGGGGGAGGGGCTTGAGAGCCAGGAGTGTTTTACCCCCTCCTTTCCTCACTGTAGTCTGTCAATCTAGGGCTCTTGACTTAAAGCTATATTTGGCCCTGAAACATTTATCTGCTTCTCCAAATTATCTGTTATTATAATCATAATACGTGGCAATTCAGAGGGAAGCAGCCTGAGGTCTCACCAGAGATCCTTCAGCACCAAGTTCAAAGCGCCAACCACCTCCACAGGAAGTTACCATCATATTTGAAAGATGGCATCTTCTATCACTTCCTGTATCCATCTCCAATTCAAGTGGACAAATGGCAGCCTCGACACTGTTTTGGACTGCCCAAAGGGCCGTCCCTTGTTCTTGATTTGTTACTTATTGTCATGTGTGGGTAACTCATTTCCCCTCCCCACTCAGGGAGGTGGGGATGACATTATCTCTGATGGCTAGAGTCTAACAATGAATGAGGATGAGCTAATTCTATTTACACATTCCTCCTCACGTCTGTCCTTAGCCAGGGAGCGGGAAGAAGCCCCAGCATGACCCTCTCCCAC
>NW_025380173.1:0-3769 GCF_016433145.1 Gracilinanus agilis | reverse complement strand
GAGAGGGAGAGGGAGAGGGAGAGGGAGAAAGGGAGAAAGGGGGAAGGAGAGATGGAAGGAAGGAGAGGAAGGAAGAGAAAGAAAAGAAAGGTGAAAGAAAGAGGAAAAGGCATTAGTTAAGGAATTGTATTTTTTACCTCACCTTTCCTTTCTTATCTAAAATATTACCCCAAATCTTAAAATATCAGAACTGGAGTCTTAGAAATAAATTAGCCCCCAACTGCCCAACACCTTCAGGTAAGGCACCTGAGATCCATAAAAGTGAAATAATTTGTCCCAGGTCATGAACCTAAAGCTAGTAGAGAGGTTGGAACCTCTGCCTTTCAGGCCAAGACTCTGTTTATTTTCTTCTATCAAATCAAATGAGATATTTGTACAATACTTAGCTACCTTCCTTCTTTCCTTCATTTCTTCCTTCCTTCCTTCCTTCCTTCCTTCCTTCCTTCCCTCCCTCTTTCTTCCCTTCTTCCTTCTACCTCATTGATTCTCTTTAAGTAAGATAGTACTGAAGATTTGGGGAAAGAAGTTAACAAGGCTGTTAAAGTAAAGGTCCATCATGTGGGCTGATAAATAATCTGGAATGAATCACCCTACACAAAGCTCCTGGCTGTACCCTTAATCTTCCTGGCAGCCAAAGGACTGGTCCATCATCGCTAATTTGGAAATGAGGATCTTTCCTAAGACTTGGATTGGTTCATTTTGTGTATCTGTCCCCCACCCCAGCACTAAACACAGGTCCTGGCACATACAAAGTATGATCAATTGATCCTTTTTTTAAATTGATTAAGAAAATTTTTCCATGGCTACATGATTCATGTTCTTCCCCTCATCTCCTCCCACCCCCCTTCCATAGCCAATGCGTAGTTCCATTGGGTTTTACATGTGTCATTGACCAAGACCTATTTCCATATTATTGATATTTGCACTAAAGTGATCACTTAGAGGCTACATCCCCAATTATATCTCCATTGATCCATGTGATCAAGGATATGTCTTCCTTCTGTGTTTCTGCTCCCACACTTCTTTTTCTGGATGTGGATAGTGTTCTTTCTCATAGGTCCCTCAGAAATATCCTGGAGGATCAATTCATTTTGAGCAAGTGTAAGCAACACTTCTCTGGTCTGTGGACTCCTCTCTCTTTGTTTATACTGCCTCCCCTAAAGATTCATGACCACAAACTACCTTAAGGGAAAGATCTGGGGGCCCAATACATACTTTTTTTTGTCAACAGTTCTTGGAGTGAGAAGGGAACGTAGTATGAGAATACCCCACTACTTCTTACCTGAAAAATGGTCATATAGCCTCTGCTCAAAGACCACCAGTATGGCAGAAGATGTTACCTGAAAATAACCATCATGTCCAACCCCATGCCCTTCCCACTCCTTAGCCCCTAACCATCCTTTGTTTTAACAGGTTAAAAATTCCTAGCTCTTTCAAACAAACCTTATTTGGCTCAATCTCCAGTCATTCCATAATCCTGGTTGTCTAAACACTTTAGATTTTCAATGTTCTTTCTAAATAGGGGTGCCCAGAACCAAACCCAGCACTCTAGATTTCATCTGGCCAAAGCAAAGGTTATAGTGGTACAAATCCCTCCTTTTTTCTGGATATTTCTGGACATCTGTTAATGTAGCCCTAGATTTCATTGGAAGGGGAGATGTTGGCAGTCACAGCACACTGTTGATATATCTTGAACTTACATTCCATTAAAACCCCATTTTTTTTCTTTCAAACAAATTACTGCCTACCCACTTTTTTTTAACCCTTACCTTTTCCAAGGCAGAAGAGTGGTAAGGGCTAGGCAATGGGGGTTAAGTGACTTGCTCAGGGTCACACAGCTAGGAAGTGTCTGGAGCCAGATTTGAACCCAGGACCTCCCATCTCTGGGCCTGACTCTCAATCCACTGAGCCACCTAGCTGCCCCCTGCCTAGCCACTTCTAACCAGTCCTGAATTTGCCTGGTATAGCACTTGAACCCAAGTGTAGGACTTTACATTTATCCCAATGATATTTTACTGATTTTTGTACATCATTCTAACCTGATACAGTGTTTTAATATCCTATCATTCAGTGAATGAAGTCCCTCTCCAAGCTTTAGGTCATATGCAAATTTATTGTTTATCAACTATGCCATCATTCAAGGTATAGGGTCAAGAAGAGATCTCTGGTCATTTTTTTTTTTGAAAATTTTTATTTAATTAATTGATTTAGAATATTTTTCCATGCTTACATGATTCATGTCCTTTCCCTCCCCTTCTCCCACCCCTGCAATAACCAACGAGTAATTCCACTGAGTTTTACATATGTCATTGATCAAGACCTATTTCTATATTATTAATTTTGCATTAGGGTAATTGTTTAGAGTCTACATCCCCAATCATATCCCCATTGACCCATGTGATCAAGCAGTTGTTTTTCTTCTGCATTTCTACTCCCACAGTTCTCCCTCTAGATGTGGATAGTGTTCTCTCTCATAAGTCCCTCAGAATTGTCCTGGATCATTGCATTGTTGTTAGTAAAGAAGTCCATTACATTCGATTGTGCCACAGTGTATCAGTCTCTCTGTACAAGGTTCTCCTGGTTCTGCTCCTTTCACTCTGCATCAATTCCTGGAAGTCTTTCCAGTTCACATGGAATTCCTCCAGTTCATTATTCTTTTGAGCACAGTAGTATTCCATCACCAACAGATACCACAATTTGTTCAGCCATTCCCCAATTAAGGGGCATCCCCTCATTTTCCAATTTTTTGCCACCACAAAGAGCACGGCTATAAATGTTTTTATACAAGAATTTTTCCTTATGATCTCTTTGGGGTACAAACCCAGCAGTGGTATAGCTGGATCAAAAGGCAGACAGTCTTTTAAAGCCCTTTGAGCATAGTTCCAAGTTGTCTGGTCATTTCTAATAAATATGCATAGTCAGGCTAAACAAATTCTCACATTGGTCATGTATGTCTCATTCTCCCATTTTAAGTCTATCCCCTCTGTGTCAGGTAATGAGTAGCAGTCTTTATTATCAGTATTCTGGAATCATGGTTGGACATTACAATGGGTACACTTTTAGTCAATTCCAAATCAATTTAACTGTATTTATTATCACCTAACCCCCATCTCTCTATGTTGACCACATGGATAAAATGATTTGTTGTTCAGTAGTTTCAATCATGTCCAACTCTTTGAGTCCCCAGTGGAGTTTTCTTGGCAAAGATACTGTAGTGGTTTGCCATTTTTGTTTCTAGTTCATTTTATAGCTGAAGAAACTGAGGCAAACAGGGTTAAGTAACTTGCCCAGGGTCACACGGCTAGAAGTGTCTAAAGCCACATTTGAACTTGGGCAGATGAATCTTCCTGATTCCAGGCCCAGCACTCTATCTACTGTGCCATCTAGGTGTGGGATAAAATGATAGACTAGGTCAGCTCCTTTGCTGAAATCAAGGTACATTATATCTACTATATTTCCCCAATTTACCAATCTAATGACAATATGCTCTAAAGAAGGGGAAGTAGCAAAAAGGAAGCTAATCTGGGATGGCCTATCATTGAAGAAGCTACAAAGGTTCTAGTTCTATTACTTTCCTCCTTTCCTCCTTAATAGTCATGTGCTTATGGATAATTTATAGAACCACAGAAACTCAGTATTGGAAGAGACCTCAGAGACTATTATCTAGTCCAAATTATCTGAATAAGAAACCACTCTACAATATCTCCCAAGAAATGGTCATCCATAAGCATGATAACTTTTCTAAAAAATAAAAATTATATATATATAT
>NW_025380172.1:0-13356 GCF_016433145.1 Gracilinanus agilis | reverse complement strand
TTATTTTATTATTTTGTTTTATTTTTTAGATTATTTTAGATTATTTTATTTTATTATTTTGTTTTATTTTTTAGATTATTTTAGATTAAACTGATTTTTTTTTAGTTTGTGAGTTTGGGGGAGCTTTAGAGATCCTCTTGCTAGCGAATGAGAGAATCTCGGAGTTGGAAAGGACCTCGATGGCCGCCATGTCCTCCTCGTATCTTTTGCCTCTGTTCATGCCTGTCTCTAGACTTTCCCCCTACCCCAAGCCACCATTTGCCTCCTGAAATTCTTCCCGTCCTCCCAAGGTCTAGTCCGGCTGCCACCTCCTCCAGGAAGTCCTTCCTAATCCCCGATCCTCCCTGATGGAAGCAATTTCCACCCTACACACACTTCCAATTTCCTCATAGCGAGTTCTTCGTACCTTCTGTATACACTTGCAGTCGTGGGTTCAGAGCTGGCGCCGCCATCCAGGCTTTCACATCCAACCCTTTCATCTTTCAGATGAGGAAACTAGGCTGGGAGAGATTAAGTCATTTATCCAGCCTCACACGACGAGCAGAGCGCTGTGGCAGAATTTGAATCCAGGTCTTTCTTGACTCTAAATCTAAACCTATGGATTGACTGTCTGGGCTCCCAGGAAGACTTTCTCGATGTGAGCCTGTCCCAGTGGTGGCTCTCCTGGTAGGCTGAACCCCGTGAAGACGGCCAGGAAAGCAGCACATGCAACCTGTATTTCCCTTCTATTTGGCAGCTCGGGGACGTGTCGGTGCTGGTATCGTTCCCGTTTTCTGAGACAGGAGGATAAAGACGTTCCGAGATAGGGCCGTGCAGTGGGCAAATACTGGGTCTAGAGGCACAGGACACGGGTTCAAATCCTGCCTCTGCTATTCATTTATTTCCCGTGTGACCTTGGGAAGTCATTTAAGCTTTCTGGGACTTTGTTTCCTCCTCTTTGGAAAAGCGAACGTGATAACTTCCGAGGCTGCTTCCACTTCTAAATCTCTAATCCTGTGACTTAGTATATAGCAAGAGTACTTTCTGTAGGCTGAATAAAAAATGTCTCTCAATCAATGTATTGCCCTTTTCATATATATATATTTATGGATGCCATTATGAGGCATTAAAATTCTCTTAAAAGCATTCCTGAATAATTTTGATTACATTAAATTTAAAAGAATTTGTACAAACAAAACTGATATAGCTAGGAATAGAAGGAAAGCAGAAATGGGGGGGGGGGGGATTTTATAAGCAGTTTCTCAGATAAAAAGGTCTCATATCTCAAATATAGAGAGAACTTTTCAAATTTATAAAAATATGAGTGCTTTCCCAGTTGATAAATGGTCAAAAGCTATAAACGGACAGTTTGAAGATGAAGAAATGAAGTATATATAAAGCTGTACATAATCAGGGCAGCTGGGGAGCGCAGTGGATAGAGTGCCAGGCCTGGAGTCAGGAGGACTTGGGTTCAAATCTAGCCTCAGGCATGTCCTAGCTGTGTGACCCTGGGTAGGTCATTTAGCCCCAATTATCTAGGCCTTACCACTCGTCTGCCTCAGAACTGATACCAAATAGATAGAAGGTAAAAGGGTTTTTTTAAAAAAAGAACTATATTCAGTCACATAAAAATGCTCTAAATCATTATTGATTAGAGAAATGCATATTAAAAGAACTTTAAGACACCATCTTAGATGTATCAGATTGGCTAAAATGATAGAAGAAAATGACAAAAGTTGGCAGGGATGCGGAAAAATGAGGACAGTAATGCATTGTGGGTTTCTTTGTTTTGTTTAGTTATTGTTTTTTTAAAACCCTTAACTTCTGTGTACTGGCTCCTTGGTGGAAGAGTGGTAAGGGTGGGCAATGAGGGTCAAGTGACTTGCCCAGGGTCACACAGCTGGAAAGTGTCTGAGGTCGGATTTGAACCTAGGACCTCCCCTCTCTAGGCCTGGTTCTCCATCCACTGAGCTACCCAGCTGCCCCTTTTTATTTAGTTTTTTTTTAAAAAACCTTAGAATGTCTTAGAATCAATTCTAAGTCTGAGTGCCAACACATAAGATGAGTAAGGGTTAAGCAATGGGGGTTTAAGTGACTTGCCCAGGGTCACACAGCTAGGAAGTATCTGAAACTAGATTTGAACCCAGGACCTCTCATCTCTAGGTCTGGCTCTATATTTACTGAGTCACCTAGCTGATCCTCTAGTACACTGTTGGTGAAATTGTGAACTGATCCAAGCATGTTGGAGAGCAATATGGAATTATGCCCCAAAGCTATATGTCCTCTGAGCCAGCAATACCTGTACTGGGTCTATTTCCAAAGGTGACCAGAGAAAAAAGAAAAAGAACCTCTCTGTTCTAATATATAGAATTGGCCTGAAGGGATGTCCATCAATTAGGGAATAGCTGAACAAGTTGTGGGATCTGATTGTGATGGAACACTCCCATGCTGTAAGAAATGATGGGCAAGATGGCTCCAGAAAACCAGGAGAAGACTTTCATGAAATAATAAAGAGCAAAATGAGCAGAACCAAGAGGACGTTGTATACAGGAATGGCAATATTGTTTGAAGAATAACCATGAAAGATTCAGCCAGTCTGAGTATTATGAAGCATCAAATCAACGTCGAAGGACCTATAAAAGAAGATGGTTTCCAATATCTGAAAAAGAATTGATAACTTCTATTTTTATATGTGTACATATAATGTGTATATGCATATAGTTTTACATATGTGAATATGCATGTGTATAAATATACATTTAAACATATATCCCTGGGTCAAATGGTGGCCTTCTCTAGTGCACGGAGGGAGGAAGACAACTCAGAACTTAAAAATGTAACAAAAAAAATTATTAATTTTTAAATGCATTCCTGAATTCATAATCGTGCTCTTGTGAAGATGTATTTGTTCAACCAACGAAATAAGTTCTGGAAAAATATTTTCATATTAAAAAGGGGTCCTCGAATTTTTTAAAGTTGGGAACCAGTGCTCAAGAACTCATAAAATGCCAGATGTTATTGCCAAAGCCATCTCTCTGTGGAATTTACGCCCTTCGGAAGGATTCCAGAATAACAGCTGGCCCCGATGGGGAAAGAAAATCATCCTGATTCAAAAGTAAAATTCCAGATGTGCACGACAGGTTGAAAAGTCAAGAGCAGAAAGCTTAAATATTCCGGATCCAGATTCTTGGCCAAAGCACCCAGAATGGAAGACCCTGCCAAGGATTCCCCCCTTCCAGCTGATCTCCCATCAACTAACTACTCAGCCAGTTGTGCCCAAATTCTTCAAAAAGTAGAACTCCAGGGTCACTTGTCAAGGCCCCTCAGTGGAGATCAATAAGCAACAAGTCTGTTTTTCACTCTTTGGTTAGAAACCAATGTGACACAAACGATTTTCCTTTTCACCATCACCACCACCAACAATAAAATCCCACTTTCAAGCCAACTCGGCTTTATCTTCATGACGACGGTGGTCTCTCTTTCTTCAAGTCTCAGCTCCAGTGAGATTTCTATAGAAAGTCTTTCCTGATTGCCCCGACGGCTAGTGCCCTCCCTCCAACAAGCTCACACGAATGACTTGGACTTATTTGTATTTATCACTTTTATATTTGTTCCTGTACATGTACTTGTCTCTCTCATAAACGCCTTGAGTATAATGATGGTTTCATTTTCTGAACTTGGATCCCTACTGCCTAGAACAGAGAAAGAGGAGGAAGAAAAGGAAGAGGAGACGGAGAAAGAGAAATAAAAAGGAGAATCAGAAGAAGGAGGAAGAGGAAGAGGAGAAGGAGAAGGAAGAACAAGAGGAAAAGAGAAAGAAGAAAAGGAGAAGCAGGAGGAGCAGAGGAAGAGAAAGTCAAAAAAAAAAGCCCAGAGAATGATAACCTCTCAGATGCATATGGCGCTTCATAATGTACAATGGGCTTTCATGTAAATCATTTCATTTTCCCTCCATAATGAGCATTTATTAAGCACCTAGGAAAATTTTCCATCTCCTTTGACCTCAATCAAGAAAAACCCAACATTTATTTTCTCCCCTGGGGAAATATTACAGTTCCTCTGTTGAATCAGAGAGAAAGTCCCTATTTTTAGAGCTGGGTAATATGGGAGATTACAGTTATTGAGTAAAAATGACACGGTACACCCAAAGGCAGCCTGGAGGAAAAGGGCTGCTGGAGGTCCGTCTGCTGCCAGGCTGGACCTGACTGATGGAGAACGAAGATGAGGTCAGCCTTCCAAGCCCCCGCTGAGACGCTGTCCTATTCCTCAAATGAGGGCCTTTTAAATTGTTTCCAAAGAAACTGATGGGTGGGTTTTCCTTTTTCAGGACTCCTAGTAAATACAACGTGGGCTCCACCATCCTCCATCTGGGAACTGGCACTTTGGTTGAGTGGAGGGAAAGAGAGGAGGGAAGAAGGAGGACAGGAAAACATTTCAAATTATGCAATGAGCTCGAGAGGGTGTGAAGTGCTTAGCTTTGACTGAAGTCAGTTCCATCAGCATGTATTAAGTGCCTCCTCTGGCTTTTGGGGCACCCTCCTAGACCCTGGGGATACAGAATCCAAAAGCATGCGGGACCTGCCATCAGGAATCACTCCTAGAGCCTTCCCCTTTGGGGTTAATCAAAGCTGCTATGTGCCAGGCACTGGGCGAAGCACTTTACAAATAACTCATTTAGTTCTCATGACAGCCCTGAGAGTTAAGAGCCAATATGAGGCAGAGAGAGGTTAAATTACATATCTACGGTAATAATAATAGCTGTCATTTGTATTGTGCCTTCTATGTCCCAAGTGCCGTGCAGGGAAAGTACTTCACAAGGATTGTCTCATTGGATCCCCACGACCCTGGGAGGTAGGTACGATAATGATCTCCATTTTACAAATGAGGAAATTGAGGCAGACAGAGATGAAGTGACTTGTCCAGGGTCATACAACTATTCCAACACAAGATTTGAACTCGGGTTTTCCTGACTCCAGGCTCAGTGAGCTATCCACTGAGCCACCTCGCTGCCTGATGACCTTCTATCTACTGTCTCTGTGTCTTGTAAAATGGGGATAATAAGAGCCCTTTCCTCACAGTGTTACTGTGATGATCAAATTAGAGAAGCTCTGCTGAGCACTCGATAAAGGCTAGTTGTTGTATGTACCTGATTAATGTATATGTTTCCTCCTCCAATAGACTGTAAGCTCCTCAAGGGCAGGAACCACTGGAGACGTCCCATCTAGCAGAGTGCCTGCAATATCCCATATTCTTAAGAAATACTTCATGATTGGCCGATTGTCAGAGTTTCCATTCCGTTGGGAGAAATAACCCCTACAGAGACGAATAAGCAGAGAGTAACTCGATGGGGGACGTCAGGGAACGCCTCATGAAGGAGGTGAGGCTTGCGATGAGCATCCCAAAAAGAAAAAGGAGGGACGGAACCAAGATGGCGGCTTCATAGCAGCAAAAGCTGGAACCATTGCAAAAAGCCTCTCAAACCAAGAGGGAAAGGAGGGAGGGAAGGTTCCTCCAGTCCTCGGAAAGGCACAGAGACAGGAAATAGAATGGCGTGTAAGGTTCGAAGCAAGTGGGCTCGTTCGCCTGGAATTTCGAGCGTGTGAGGGAGAATAATGCATTTTCAGGCTTTGTCACTTCGAAGGTAGTTGGCTCAGGCCATAGAGAAGGTTATATATAGGATGTTAAAGCTGAAAGAGACTAGAAATAACCTGTTCCGACCCACTCCTTACTGATGAAGAAATAGGTGAGGAGAAGGTGTCTGGCGTGTCTGAGGTTACACGGGGGGTTCGTGAAAGAGCCCAAACTAGATCGCATGTGTCTGGACCCTCCCCAATGGCTTTTGCCCATCTCTGCCCTGCTTTGGCTTTCTTCTCCTGTTCTTTCCTGCCCAGCATCTAGATTTTTTTTTTTCATGGCTAAGCTTTAGGTTAAAAAAAAAAATCACCTGAAATTCTATTTTCGCCCCCTTTGGAGAAACTCACCAAACAGAACACGTGAACTCTCTCAGTCTTACACAAATGAAAACAAGTTATATAATTTTTGCATGACTGAAAGCCCCAGTATTGTTTCCTGCCTCCCTGAATCAAACATTAAAGAAGGGCAAGCAATGAATGAAACGAAAATGAATGAATAATGAAATGCATAAGATGGAAATTAAAGAGCACTTTTGGCTTCAGAGGCTATTTCTGTCTCGCTTAGAAATCGCATGACATCTGGATGTCCCTTTCTATGGGTGTGGAGAAAAATAACTGGGCAGCCTCCCCGAACAGAAAACCACCCCGGGGCCGTGATTTCCAAATGGTCCCCAAGGACCTTCGCAGGGACATCCAGCTCTGAATTCCAGTGGCCAAGCAGAGGCCAACTTGGAGATCATGTGGAGGTCAGATCTCCTACTCTGTCCATTTGTGCTGTGACTCTTTGGAATCCTCACTCCTTCGGAGGTCCATCCTACGGGGGGGGGGGGGGGCGGAATTCATCCCTTCCCTACACTCAGCTATCTCCTTCATTCCCCTTCCAGTCACCTATATCACCTTCATCCCTCCTCACTACCCAAATTGCCCGAGACCTGCCTAGATTACCTACTTTTTGATAACAGAAGACCTTCTCCTTCAGAGCTGGAGGGGTTTTCCCCTTAGATCTCTCTCTATGTAGAGGCTCTAGAATACCCCCAACAAAGCATCATCTGAGTTTCACGAAAAAAGACAATGGTTTTAGAATCAATGATCAGGGGTTCAAATCCCATCTCTTTTCTGGGTCTTAGCTACCTAGTCTAACTAGTGGAAGGTAGAAAGAATGGATACTCCTTTATGATCTCTTTCAAATCTAAATCCTGGGGGCAGCTAAGAGGCTTAATGGATTGAGAGCCAGGCCTGGAGACAGGAGATCCTGAGTTCAAATCTGGTCTCAGACACTTTCTAGCACTGTGACCCTGGACAAGTCACCTGACCCCAGCCTAGTCCTTACCACTCTTCTGCCTTGGAATTACTACACAGTATTGATTCTAAGATAGAAGGTAAAGATTTTTTTTAGTCAAAATCCTGTGATTTATCATCATACTCCATCAATCAACCAATAAATCAACCACATTTATTAAAAGCCGCCTATGTGCTAGGCACTGGGATACAAAGACCAAAGAAAGGTAATCCCTTCCTTCAGGTGCTTTGAGCTAATTGATTTCATTAGCAGATGACCAGGTTACTTCCGTGATGCTGTCTCTTCTGTGATTTTTCAAGAATAAATCATGCAAAGATTCCAAAGAAAACATAATCCATTGCTAATGTAATTGCTTACTTCTCAGTCAACAAGTTGGACCATCACCTCCCATGTGCCAGGCATGGAGCTGGGATCTAGAGCAGTGATTCCCAAAGTGGGCGCCACCGCCCCCTGGTGGGTGCTGCAGCGATCCAGGGAAGCGGTGATGGCCACAGGAGCATTTGGGGGCAGTGAATAACTGTAAGGGGGCAGTGATAGTATGTGGAAGGGGGCACTAAGTCATATTTTTTCTGGAAAGGGGGCAGGAGGCCAAAAAAGTTTGGGAACCACTGCTCTAGAGACAGGATAGGGGTAGGGTCTAGACCTCTGATTTCATTATGATACAGATCTTAAGGGATTTCAACTGACTGGGCTAAGCCTGGTGGTTACAAAAGGAGGCAAAAGAGATTCTCTGCCCTCAAGAAGCTTACAGTCTAGTGGAAGTCATGTATAATCTAACGAGGGCAACTTTTATTTTTAGAGCAGGGATTCTTGATCTTTTTGTCATGGACCGTTTTGACAGTTCAGTGAAGCCTCTGGACCCCTTCTCAGAAGAATGTTTTAAAATTCATATTATAAAATACACAAAGAAAACCAATGATATTGGAAAGCAGGTATGAAATTTGTTTAAGCTCACAGACTCCAGGTTAAGAACTCCTGTCTTTAAAAGTTGTCATGGGCTCAGAAAGGTTAGTGACGTACCAGAGTCACACAGCTCATCTGAACTCAGATTTTCTTTACTTGAAAGCCATGTTTCTACCCTCTTTTCCCACAAGAGATGTCCAACGCTCCAGCGATGCTGCAGCTGGCAGCACTCCCTAGTATAATTGGATAATATCTTATAAAATAAATAAAAATACAATAAAGCGTGGATATGTTGATATTAATTATTATGGTGTTCATAACCATTTTCAAGTTAATTCTAAATGAATATGCAGCCATGAGGCTCCCCATGTGTAGATTAATGGTCCCCATTGACACCACTACACTACCCAGTGATGCCTCTAGAGCCACTAGGGAGGCCAGAGACTCTACAGATGAGTCCAAAATGGTGGTTTAGCACACCTACCTTGAATGGAGAGCCCATCGAGGGCAGCACAGAGCAGAGAAAGGGCTCGGTTAAGAGAGTCAGGAAGCCTATGTTCTAGTCCTGTATCTTAAACAAACTCTGCTTCCTAGACAAACTATACTACTTGCTCCCCAGACCCACTAGTCCAACTTCTGCCTCCAAGCCATCCACCATTCCCATCATTTTCTTCCTCATCCCTAGATCTCTAGAATTATTATCTGCCTTGCAGGTTTAGCCCAGGTGCCTCCTCTTCCATGAAATTTTCCATGATTGCCACAAGTGTGTTCTTTCCCCCCCTCAATTTTCCTATTTCTATTCTTATCTGTGTCCATATTATATATTCCCAAAAGAAGGAGAGCAAGAGTCACCCATTTTTGTCTTTATGCTCCCTGGCACCCTAGAGAATGCCTTGTGCTCAATACATGTTAAAGTGAACTGAATTCTATGAGTTGTGTGACCTTGGAAAAGTCATTTCCTCTCTTGAGAGGTGAGCCTCCTATGAGAGTTTGGGGGATTTCCTTTTGGGTAAGAGTGGGGACTCTCTCTCAGTTGGACTAAAGGATCTCCCTGGAGAGTGCCCCTTTCCTTTTAAGCAGCAGTAACCAGAAGGCAGCTTCAACCAGAAATCCATTGCCCCTGACCAACATTTAGAAGGGCAAATAGAGAGAATTCTAGTTCAATGCCCCTCTCTAAGGAGAAGAGAGCAGAGTCCACCTCGTGGACCTTCCTCCAGCTCCCTTCCAGAGGGGATGTTCCAGAGATATCAATTCATGCTTCCCTGTGAGTCAAATTTAGGCAAATCCATTTGGACATATAATCTATGTGGACAAAACACACCTGCTACTTACTCACATATGCCTTATCTCTCCCAATAGCATAAGAGGCATCATGGTTCCATGAAAAGAGCATCAAGAAATTGGCTTCAAATCCCACCTTTACCTCTTAATCCACAAATGGCATTGGGTGAATCACATAGCTTTCTTGGCCTCAGTTTCCTGATCTGTAAAATGACAGGATTAGATTAGCTGACTTCTGAGGTCCCTTTTGCTTCTAATCTATGAGGCTAAATTGTGCTGTGTTGTTTTAGGCTCTGTGAGAGTAGAAATTGCTTCATTATTGTCTTTGAATGCCTTCGAGTGCCCTAGCACATAGTAGGTGCTCAATAAATGTTTGATGATTGATCAACAAAGCATTAGGTGTTATGAAAAACATAACACTGAGCCCTTCCCTTGAGAAACGATTATTCTTATAGAAACACAATCTGGATATATGAAACAGAGCTCAGTATGAGACGACATGTGTTTTTGAACTGCATGTAAAATTGGTGGAGGTTTCATATTATCTCTGACCCCAGTAGATGGCATAGGCAGCAAGTGCCATGGGGGCTTAGGAAGACACTGGCTGTAGTCATTGGGAATGGCTTCATGGAGAAGCTAGAATGGCTCCTTCCCACAAAACTCCATGCCTTTCTGTCCAAAGACCAGAAATGACTGGGATTCGAGATGCCTCCAGCAGGCACATAGTAGGGAAAGGGAGGAGCACAAATATTTATTCATCAGCTACTTTATGCCTGGCACCATACTAAGTGCTTCACAGATATTATTTCATTTCAGCTTCACAACAACCCAAAAAAGGAGGTGCTACCACTATTATCCCCATTTTACAGATGAGGAAACCAAGGCAGACAAAGGCTAAACAATTTGCCCAGTGTCTGAGGCTGGGTTTGGACTTCTTTCTTCCTGTCTCCAGGCCCAATATTCTATCCACTGAGTTCCCTAGTGGCCTCTAATTTCTATCTAGAGAGTGGGCATGATAAAAAGTATTGATTAACTGAGCAATTGATTAGGAAATATCCTATTTCTTGCTTGCTTAGCCCAAAGTGAAGTCCATATCGCTTCTTTTATGCCCGTATTTAAATACCATTCTCTGTGTCATCCCACAGCTTCATTTCCTTTGGAGTGTATCTTGTAGACTCTTTGAAGAGCCAGCTCTGCTTTAAGGACCATCCAATCACACCATGGCTTATTAGAATTCACGAAGGATGCCAAGGTCATGAGTTCCAACATTTGAGCAGCACTAACACTAACCTCCTCGCTCCTTGCCCTCTTGCATGTTCATATAAGCAAATGAGGGAAGAGAAGGGCAAATTCTGCAGAAACTTATCCCCCCTCCTAAAGACACAAGTCCAAATTCTTGCCTATTAGTCAGTGGCGAGCCAGTAGCAAGCAGAGATGTGAACACGTTGTGGGGAAAGGCAGGCATGTTTGGCACACACCAACACACATAGACCTTGGAAAACAGCTTTGGATAGGCTTTTCTTTGTTGCTTTTATTAATGCCACTTCACCATGGCCCACATTCAAAGAGGCCAAGAGATGGAGGCAAAATGGAAAAACTTTGCATTCTGAAATTCTATGATCATCTTTGTGACGGCCTTGGAAAAATAATGATGAAAACATTTGTAATGTGTGTAGGACAGTGCCTGGCACATAGTAAGTGCTCAATAAATGCTTATTTCCTCCCCTTCCCTCTAAATGTTTGTTTGATTGAGATCAGCAGCTGGAAAGGCAATCAAAGCAGGACCATTTGTGAGAAATAGCGAAGGAACATTCTTAGGGTTGGAATTAGCAACCTCTAAATCTACATTTCACCATATTTTTTTATCCAGGCTCCTTTCCTTCTACATCAACCAGCCAACCCTACCTCCAAGTGACTTTACTGGCTAAACATTCCAGGTCATTGAAAGAGGCCCCGGAAATGTTTGTGCCTTGACTGAGCACTTAGGTCTACTGACAGGCCCACAGATATTATATGAAGAAGCAGAAACAGCCTTGAAGTGATTGGCAAAATCAGCAGATCCCAGAGGATTTAAGCAAGATCTGGAAAGGGGGAAGGTATCTAGAGTTTTTTTTTAATCTGTGAGTGAGAAAAGTGGGCATCTTCCTTTGGTAGTTTTAATGACAGATACCATCTGTGGCAAAATGATCAATCTGCTTAGAAGAAATGGTTATAATCAAAAAGATCTAGGTTGTGTCCAGCTTCTAATGAATTTGTTGTGTGAATATTGGTGAATTCACTTTTCTTCACTTGTGACATGGGGAGGCATAGGAGAGAGAGAGAGAGAGAGAGAGAGAGAGAGAGAGAGAGAGAGAGAGAGAGCTTGCAAAGTCATCTTAGCAATCAAGTCAGATGAATAAATGGATGGATGGATGGATAGATATATGGGTGGATGGATGAATAGAAGGATGGGTGGATGGATGGGTGGATGAATGAAAGGATGGATGGATGAAAGGATGGTTGGATGGAAGGTTAGTAGATGGATGGATGGATGGATGGAGGGAGGGAGGGATGGATGAATAGATGGATAGATGTATGGGTGGATGGATGGATGAAAATGGGTGAATGAGCATTTATTAAACTGTTACTCTATACCAGGCATTATGCTAAGTATTAAGAATACAAATACAAAACCAAAGACAGTCCATGCCCTCAGATAACTTACATTCTAATGGCAGAGAGAATACATATAGGGGAACAATAACCAGAAAAGGATATTTTCATTTGGAAAGTTACAGGTATGATGAGTAGCTATATAGGTGAATAAAGTCATACTTCTAGGAACAATGACAGATGATAACTTTACAACAAGCTCTATAGAAATGGCAGTTATTCTTAATGGAATGCTCAGGTGGAGCTATGACCTCATCATGTCCAAGGCCTGTCCAACCATCCAAGTCCATGTTATTATGTCCATATTATGTCCATGCAGCCATCAATGGGATAGTTGCTTTTCATATAGACTTAATGCCTTTCACCCCTTAACGAGATATCACCTTTAAACTGGTGAATTCATGCTGAAGGATCCCATAGTGACCTCTGACTGGTGGTAGCCTCTCCACACTTAGAGAAGCTGGTCACTTGGACGGGATTTGGAACTTGTCAACATGATAAAGGCATGGGGGCCACAGGGCAGCTAGGTAGTACAGTGGAGAGAGTACTGGAACTGGAATCAGGAAGACTCATCTTCCTGGGTTGAAATCTGGCCTCAGACTCTTACTAGCTATGTGAGCCTGGACAGATCATTTAATCCTTTCTGCCTCAGTTTTCTCATTTCTAAAATGAGCTGGAGAAGAAAATGGCCAACCACTCCAGTGTCTCTGCCAAGTAAATCCCAAATGGGGTCATGAAGAGTCAGACACAACTGAAATGGCTGAACAGCAACATGGTAGAATCGTAAGGCTTGGACTCCACTGGCATAGCCTCCTAAAATCCAGAAAACTTGATGGAGCATCAGAGCAAGAATTCTGTGGAGGCTCAACTCTACACATATATGAGTCTGTCTTTTTTTAACACTGATATTTTCCTGGTAAGGCGATATGACTGTGAATCATGGAACACCAGATTTGCACCTGTGGGTGGCGCAAAGGACAATGGAGAGCTGCACACTGAATATAAGTAGGCTGTGGCATATTCCCAATGATGACATTCTCAGGAAGGACTAGAAAGGACATCAACCAGGACATATTTGATCACAAGAGAGATGGTATGGCCATGTAGCGAGATATGACCTGTCATTAAGGAGGACTGTGTGAATTTTATATAAATTGTACCCCCTTACCCTGGCATGCGTATTATGGCAGAATGTCAGAAGTCATGAGATTCTCTGGCTACCTGGAAGAGATTGGCTCAAGCTCATGTGCGGCTGTGTGGCAGGTTGGCAGAAGGCCCCTATGGCAAGGGACATATCTGGAAGTCAGGACTCAGGACCTGGACTGTCTAATCAGAGACCCAGGAGGAGGGATGTCATTAGCTTTATAATGACATCTCTTTTGCATGGGATGCTTTCTCTTCCTGGATAGGCAGGAGCTTCCTTCTCTGGAGCCTTTAATGTTCTGCTTAAGCCATGGCTGGGAGCTAGAGCTGGGGAAACATAGAAGATGTTTTTAGTTAGGGCGTCCTGCTGATCTCTGTCTCTCTGTCTCTGTCTCTGTCTCTCCCTTCCTCCCTCCCTTTCTCTTCCTCTCCTTCTCTCTCTCTCTCTCTCTCTCTCTCTCTCTC
>NW_025380171.1:0-3754 GCF_016433145.1 Gracilinanus agilis | reverse complement strand
GAAGAAGAAGAAACAAAGAAAAAGAAAAGAGAGAAAGAAAGAATGAAAGGAAGAAAGAAAGAAAGATAGAAAGGTAGAAAGGAAGGAAGGAAGAAGGGAGGGATGGAGGGAGGGAGGGAGGGAGGAAGAAATTGAGAGAGAATTCTATTCTCTCATCTATTCTGTATTCAATTATCTGTGGGTTTGTAGTATTCCTCCAGAAGCATGTCAGCTCCTCTAGGACAGGAGCCATTTCACATAGTAGGTGCTTAATCAATGCTCCTTCATTGATTGATTGGGGACACACACACACACACACACACACACACACACACACACACACACACACTGCTTTTGCTCTCAGAGTATTTCAGTGAAAGGATGTGTGTGTACTAAAACACATGGTGATATCTGAGAATGGCAAATTTTGAAAGAGTATAGAAAGTGGAAAGCAGAAGAAAAAAGGTTATGTTTTCCTTTTCTAATCTCTGAACTAGCACAGGCAGCTGAAGCAGCATTAACACTAAAAGGCCAAGATGAAGTGTTGAGTTTCCCTTCTAGGAGGCTTTCCCTTAGCTGTGGTCTAGACCAGTGGTGTCAAACTCAAAAAGAAATGAATCCCTGGATCACATGTTGACTTAAAAAAACAACAAATCAAAGGCAGCATTGATGTTGCATTATATTTGTATTTATTCTGTTAAACATTTCCTTATTACATTTTAATCTGGAACTATTTATTTATGATTATTATTTAATCTACACTGTGGAGTTTTGTAGGCCAGGCAGCAAATTGGACATCTCTGGTCTAGACCATCCTGGCATAGTACACACCTAGTGGACACAGCAATAGGAGCCTTTTTCCTCCAGCTGGACTCTCATCATTGGCTTCAGCACTTCAGGGTACCGTCGCTCTGTCGGGTTTGCCAGCACACTCCAAGAGTGGCCGCTCGGTCAGTCTCTTGCCATTCCCCATGATGTACTTAAGCTCTCCCTCTTTTCATTTGGGAAAAGATGAAGGGATTTTTGGAACTGATGTAAATGGGATACATGGAAGTCTTCTGAAAGGTGTAGCGCCTCTGGTGTGAGGGCTTGCTGAGCCCTTTTCAGGGCTGCCCTTTTGGGGTCCCCCTTTCGCCCATCTTTCCCCTGTGCTTGCCTCCAAGATACATGCACACACCAGCCACACTCGGGTAAAACTGTGTCAGCAGATGGACTAAACCAGGTTGAGACTGGCCGACAGGCTTCAGAACCATCCGTGAATTAAGGGGTTGTCTACTCGGAGCGTGTGAAGACTTCCTGAGGTGGGGAAGATGAGAAAACTTGCTCCAATGGCCATGAAGATAATGGAAACGGATGCTGTGAGTGCATAAGGCTTGGTCAGACATCAAAGGTGCCGAGGTCATCCGCTGCATCCTGGGCCATTGGCAGCCTTCTTGACTTTTGTCCTGCACTAGACTTTGATGACTGTGGAAGAGAGAAGCTGAGGACCTGCATCTACGTGGCCCTGGACAAATCGCTTAACCTCTCAAGCCCTGCCCTGTCCCAAGCAGCTCACTAAGGCTAAAAGTCACACTGGGAAAGAAAATTCCATACTGGGAGCTCCCAAACCAGTGAAATCAGTAACACACACACACACACACACACACACACACACACATACACACACACACACTGCTCTCAGGGCTGTTGTGAGGCTCCATTGAGATAATGTACACAAAGTGTTTTGAAAACCTTCAAGCCCTCTATAAATGTCAGTTCTTAATGAATAAACATTTATTGTTGTTGAGTCATTAAGGTATCCAAAGAAACTTTAATGGATATTATTCTATTAATGCCTCCTAAGAGAGTGTTAGTTTAAAAAATAAATAAAACCCTTCCCTTCCATCTTAGAATCAATACTGCGTATTGGTTCCAACGCAGAATTGTGGTATGCACGAGGCAACGGTGGTTAAGTGACTTGCCCAGGGTCACCCATCTGGGAAGTGTCTGAGGCCAGATTTGAACCCAGGACCTCCCATCTCCAGGCCTGGTTCTCAATCCACTGATTCGCCTAGCCGCTCCCAGCATGTTAGCTTTTTGTTAGCTACCACTTCCATTAAATTTCCAGCCCATTCAAACCCCAAATCACTTCCACAGAAAGTGTTGTCTAACTGTGATTGCCCCATTTCTCAAGCATAAAACATTTGGCAATACTTAAACTAAAATATCGAAGACCTCTAATATGAGTTCACTCAACTTCCCATTGCTCCACACCTTAAATTTCTGTTTTTACCCAACCACTCTCCACCCCTTCTCTGAGTTATCTCAGAGACCATCTTGTCCAATGCTTTCATTTTACGGATGAGGAAATGGAGATCTAGAGAAGTTTAAATGACTTGTCCAGTGATCTAGAGCAAATCATTTGATTTCTTTTGGGAGGGAGTTGAATTGCCTATATCATGGTGTTTTGTGCTAGATAATCTACAAGATCTCTTAGCTCTAGAACTAGGAATTTATGCCTATTCACCTCACCTTTATTCTTGTCATATTTTACATATAAACTATAAATATATTATAAACTGTAAACTCTTTGAGGGAAAGGATTACTTGCTTTTGTCTTTGTAACCATGGTGCCTAGGTCAATGCTGGACACAAAGTATTTTCTTAGTAAATGTTTGTTAAATTCTCATTTCTCTATCTTTGTGTCTTCATCAACCTAGAGAAATTTATTGTGCACATAAGTATGAATAAATATCTGTTCATATTAGGAAAACATTTTATATCATGTCTCTGACAGATGCCTCGTTTCTCAAATATATAGAAAACTGAGTGAAATCTATAAGAATACAAAGCATTCTCCAATTGATAAACGGTCAAAGAATATGAACAGGCAGCTCTTAGGAAAAGAAATGAAAACTATCTATAGTCACATAAAAAAAAGGTTCCAAATCACTATTGACTAAAGGAATAAAAATGAAAACAACTCTGAGATACCACTTCATACCTATCAGATTAGCTAATATAACCAAAAAGGAAAATAATAAATGTTGGAGGGAATATGGGGAATTTGGGACATTAACTGGAACTGTTGGTAGAACCGTGAACTGATATAATATTCAGGAGAGAAATACGGAACCATGCCCAAAGGGCCATAAAACTATGTATACCCTTTGACCCATCAAGACCACTACTGCGTTTATATCCCAAAAAGATCAGAGATAAGAGGAAAGGACCTACCTATACAAAAATATTTTCAGCAGCTCTTTTTTGTAGTGGCAAAGAATTGGAATCTGAAGGAGTGTTAATCAGTTGGAAAATGACTGAACAAATTGTAGTATATGGTTGTAAAGGAATACTATTATGCCATAAGAAGTAATGAACAGGATGAGTTCAGAAAAACTTAGAAAGGCTTAAAGGAACTGATGCAAAGTGAAATGAGCAGAACCAAGAGAACACTGCATACAGTAACTGAAATATTATATGACGATTAACTGTGTGAGGTTAACTATTATCACCAAAATAAGACTCCAAGATAACCCCAAGAGACTCATGATAAAAAAAAAAAAATGCTATTCACAGCCAAAGGAGAACTATATTTACTACATTAGGTGGGGAGGGAGAGAATTTGAATCATAAAATGTCAGAAAACAATTGTCAAAAATTATTTCTACATGTAATTAAAATTTTTTAACTTTAAAGAATAAATAAATAAATATCTGTTGTTCAATAGATATCGGTTGGACGAATGAACAGATCTCCAAGAAAGGGAAACTTAAGCAAAAGAGGGGAGTTGTTT
>NW_025380170.1:0-6059 GCF_016433145.1 Gracilinanus agilis | reverse complement strand
TATATATATATATATATATATTGATCTATCTTACCCAGTGAACTCTGGTGGCTTCCTATTGTCTCTGAGATCAAATACAAACTCTTTTGTTTGTTGTTGAAAGCTCTTCACAACCCAAATCCATACTATCTTCCCAGTCTTACTATATTTTCTGCATGCTTTGGACCAGCCAAACTGATGTTCTTGCTGTTTTTAGCCCTCATAAAAACAAAATTAGATATATAAGCATGTATACAAACATGAATGAGAAATTATGGCCATTAAGCAAAAGTGGGTAAAGATGAATGGACTTATACTGAAAACTTTATGATGAGTTTAAATCCAATCGAATTAACTTTTGTTTATTTTTCACCATTGAATAATGATGAGTATCTATATGCGAAGAAATGAGACCTACTGAAAATCTGTTATTTTTACTAAATTATAATGATTTGATTGTATATCTTTCACTAAAAATATATCTTAAAGAACAAAATTTACCTGCTTGGCTGAGTATGTCAATTCAAATGAATTGAATAATTAATTGTTAACAGTCAATTATGATGTAAGAGTCTGGAAATAATGAAGCATATTGAATCACATGTTTCACTAAGCAATATTATCAAAATATTATACTTTTGTATTATTAATAGAATAAATTGAAAAATATTGTTTATTTCTTTCTCATTATTCTTTTTAAATTATTGGCTTGGACTTGGCCCCACCTGACAGGGATTGTCATTTACCTTAGGGTCCATTATTCAGTCTGAAACTGCTAGCCTGAGATTCCCTTCAGGGTGGATTCTCATGGGAACAGGGAACAAGTACAAACTTTGGGGTCTCCAACTTATAAGCTAGTCCTAGAACTTGAGGTTCATCAGATCTCACTAGACAACAAGTTTGGGGCTCCTAGATTCTATGTCGACAATACTAAATTTATAAGTATTTATTAGTAAAGAGAAAGGAAGAGAAATAAGGTTTCCAGCCTTTAAAGTAAGTCTCCAGTTGAGTTAATTGTGCCCCATCAGGTACCAGATTCTAGCTAGGCATGATCCCTGCAAGGCTTGCCAGAGATGGCTACATAGATAAGCTGTACTATTGAGAGAGAGAGAGAGAGAGAGAGAGAGAGAGAGAGAGAGAGAGAGAGAGAGAGAGATCCTTTCACAAGGCCAAAAGAATGCCTGAGCGTGCCCAATGAGTTTCAAGCACTGACTTTTCAAACTCAGTTCAAGCCCTCCCCTCAGATTCCTCAGTTGGCCCAAGGTTTCACCTCAGTCCCCTTATGTCACATCCTCTGACTTCCATAATTTCCTCTGCCTAGGAATCTCATGACTCCTATGACTATTTATTGTGGGGAGGGAAGAGGGGAGAGAAAGAAAATGAATCATGTAAACATGGAAAAATATCCCAACAAATAAATAAATAAATAAATTTTTAAAAGATTAAAAAAAACAATGTTTGACATCCCTCTCTTTCAGGTACTCCAAGATTTAGTCAATTTAGCTTTCTTATAGGTCCTTGAAATTGACATGAGGTGGGGTTGGAGGGAGAAAATGTAGGAGAGAATGTAGGATGCAAAAATGTCAGAAAATGATTAAAAATTTTATCTACATGGAATTGGGGTGGGATATAAGAAAATAAAATAAAATGAAGGATTAAAAAAAAGAAATTGACATTGCTTCCTGCTTCCTCAATGTTTGAAATGTGAATATGTTGCCTTCTTTCTCATCACTGTCTCCAGAGCCATAGTTCAGGCAATGCTTCTTATTGAAAACTTTTTCTGATGCTCTCCTAATCTCTCCTACCCCTACAAGTTGTTTATAGCTTGCATTTACACACCCCTTTAAGGTTTGCAAAACATTTCACAATTGGTATCTCATTTTGTTCTAACAAAAATTCTGTGAAGCAGATACTATAATAATTCTCTCCAATTTATAGATGTGGAAACTGATGCTCAAAGTGGTTAACTGACTTGCCCAAGACCATGCAGACACTAGTAAAGTATCTGAAGCTTCCAGGCCCAATGCTCTTAATCACTGAACCATAGCCACACATGGCAGGTACCTAAAAGACATAGAATTAAATTTATTTGACAGTTGGTGATGATTATCCTTTTATCAGGCACAAAAACTTACTGGTTCTCACAAGTAGTAAATGACAAACTTAGTTCTAGAATTAAGGGCTTTTGACTCAAGTCAACTCTTCTACTGTGCCAGAATGGCAATCATAATATAACTCTTGTACTAGTCACTCTATTATTATCTCCTTCAAGTGGACAAAATCAGTCTAGTTAAAACAGACTCATTTAGTATAGGGCATAGAGAAGTGGTACTGGGAATAAAATGTCCAATTCCTTAACACTTTGCTCTTAATATTATAGCTAAACAAGGAAATTAACTATTTTCTGAACATGGCCTGCCATCTTCCACCTCCATCCTTTTGTACAGACTGCTCCTCATGCTTGAAATGCATTCCCTCCTTATCCCTTGCCATCAGTCCTTTTCTTCCTATAAGACTCAGTTCAGGTGCCATTTATTCTGAAAAAGCCATTCCAAAGCCCCCCAGAAAGTGTTCTTCCCTTTCTTAAATTTTCCAAGAGCCCTTGAGGGAGATCTCTCCTTTGTCCCTTCCACACTCCAAAGTATATTCATCCTATATCTCAGAGAATATCCTATTAGCTCCTTGAGGGGATGGATTATCTTTATATTCTCAGCACACAGCAAGCATTTAATACGTATTGAATTAAAATGAAATTATTTGCATGTGGACTCTTCCAAATTTAAATTGCCTGCAGACCCACAGATCTCTCTTTTTTTCTACTTAGTGGATTTTCTAAATAAATTCTGCATCTACCATTTGACTCCTTTCCTTTTCATGTTTTCAAAACTGTATATGCCTTTCATTGTGTCTTGGCTACCCATGTCATATTTCATTTTGGCCCACTTTGTGCAAGATAAGGAGAGCACAAGCATAAAAAAAATTTTTTTTGTTTTGATTACAATCCTATAAAGTATAATAGGATCTCAAAACTCCTTGGTTTCTGACTGCCTAACCCATCAAATCTAAACTTTTCAACCTTGCATTGATGCACTTATTAAAATGCTTGTTGAATGAATGAATGGAATGAATACATAAGGTGTGATTCATTCATCTATGTTTTCCCTCATGTCTGCAGTTATCCTTCAACAGGCTGTTATGAATGCTTCACTGCCAGAATGCTGGCATCCTGCCTGCTTCAGTTTACTGTATGTCATGGAATGATGAGGGTCATAGAGATAGAAAGGACATTCTGGATTATTTAGGTCAAGGCCTTTACTTTACAGATGTGGAAAGCAAAACCTAAAAAATTTCATTTTGTCCCAAGGTCACTGGGAGGAAATAGCAGAATAGGGATCCAGACTAGGTCATTTGATTCTTAATTTAGAACTCTTTCCAAAGTACCACATGTCTGAAATTTGGGGTACCTATTTTTGTTGATCAATGCCATGTGACTGGTTGGATTATTATTAATAACAATAATTTATATTAACATAATATTTCAAATTTTATACTTTCCTTACCATAATCCTGAAAGGTAGACAATAAAAGCATTATGAAAGTAATCCTGAAGGTAACTATATTATCTTCCTTAAGTTGCCTTATTTCCTAATTTCTAAGATGGAAGTTCTGATTCAAAATGTCTTTAATTCAAAACTAGCCAATCAGGATACTCTCAGAGTCAGGCTCCTGCTTCACATAACAGTGATCCTTTGCAGCTGAACTCCAGGTGACCAGCTAAGCTGGTTCCCTGCAGACCTGGTCCAAACCAGACCCATCTAATCTGAAGGGTTGCTGAACCAGCACTGAGCCCAGGATCCCCAGTATATCCTGTTTTTCAGGGCCCCAAGGACACCCTACTTTTGTGTGCCAGGAAGCCCTCTCCTCAATAATATTTAAAGACCACCCTTCCCCTTCCCCAGCCCTACTGAAACCATGATAATCCAAGGCTTAAGCCCCCATATTGTGCACTCCCAGCATCTCTGTACGTCTCCTTCACTTCCCCAATTAAACTCTTCTGTTGCTTCAACCAAGCCTTTTCATGTCTTTGCTTTAGGGGTCTCCAGACCTCACCAGAGATCCTGGTCAACAGTATCATCATATATTACAAACAAGGAGACTGAAATTGAGAGACAGCAAGGGGTTTGACCAGAGTCCCCAAGCATGAAGCTGAGAATGACTAGGACCATGGAAAATGAAATCAGTTGGGCAATGGCTGAACCAGTTGTGGTATGTGATTGTAACGGAATACTACTGTCCTATAAGAAATGAATAAAAGTCATCATAAAAAAAAAAAGAAGAAAAAGAAAAAAATGTAAAGGCTTCTATGAAGAGAGGAAGAGTGAAGTGAGCAGAAGGGCAGCAAGGTGACCAAGGGATAGAATGCTGGGCTTGGAGTCACAAAGACCTAAATTCAAATCCAACCTCAGCCACTTATTAGTTGAATAATCCAGGGCAATTCACTTAATCCTGTTTGCCTCAAAAAAAAGGGGGGGAAAAAGGTGATTTGAGTAGAACAAGAAATTGTACATGGAAATAGCATTAGTACAGTGGTCAACTGCAAATTATTTAATTATTATCAGCAAAGCAAGGATCCAAGACAACTCTAAAAGACAACTAAAGATTTGTCTTCAATCTTTAGTGATCAGAGAAATTGAGATGAAATCTGAATACAGATTGAAGAGTACCAGTTTTCGCTTTATCTCCTTCATAAGTTTTTTTTTTCTTGTATAAGTGAGATGTGTCTTCTTTTACAACATGGAAATGTTGTGGGGTCCCACAGGGTTCGGGAAGGATAATTTGCAAGAATGCAAGACTCCAAAACTTAGCTTAAAAATAAAAAGAGAAATTTATTAATTTGGCAGGTAATGTTGAATCTTGTCAGGAGGACTGCATAGGTAGAAGCCTGCCTCCAAGCTGGAACAGCATAGATGGAAAGCCGTTCCTTGGGAGGACAGCATGGATGGAAAAGCTACCCCCAGGTGCCATCAATCCTGGGGATTTTATACTCTTTACAACAGTGAAGACATGACTCTAGAGTGGTAAGCGCTGAAGCAAGGAGTGTGGGAGGTTTGTCCAAAGACATGGGGGTGGTTCTAGTGATTTGGAGGACAGATGGATGACATGTGTCTCTTAGTCCACCCAAATCAATGGAACAATCAAAGGAGAGTAATCCTCAAGGTCAGATGTTTTGTTTTGGAAGTCCTGAGGGTGTAATCAAGTAAAGGAATTTCCCCGTTTACTGTTTGTCTGAGTTTTGGGGGTACAATGCCCATACCAGAAATATGTATTGCATGATTACACATGTATGATCTATATTATGTTGCCTGACATCCTGGGAATGACATGGGCATTGTGCAGAGATGGCAAGGACCTTGTACCCTTAACTCAGGCAGGCTATGAACAGGGAAATTTCCTTCTCCTCTTTCTGTTCTGGTGACTCCTGAGACAAACACTATTATCCTGGGACATCCTTTAGGTAGAGATAAACAAAGAGAGGGCCACACCTTGATAGCCTAAGCCCTGAGGACCTCAGACAGACCCCCCACTCATAGAATGCCTGAGTGCAAGGAGTCATGTCCACACTACTGTAAAGAATATAAAAATCCCTGAACTGGGGCATTTGGAGAGCAGCTCCCATAGTTGCTCCATTCATGCTGTCTTGCTGGCCATTAATCCTATCTTACTAATAAATCTTTCTTTTTACTTTTAAGCTAAGTTTGGAGTCCTCTAATTCTTGAGAAATATTTCCTTCCTGAACCCAGGGGTTCACCATTTGTACCCCCATAACCGAAAGGGGGAAGGAGTAAGAGGGAGGGAGAGAGCATGGATCACAACATGTCAGAAAATGATTATTAAAATAGTAGCTACATGTAATATGGGAAAATATAAACTAAAACAAAAATATTTTAACTATTTAAATTAAATATTTAAAATAAAAATTTAAGTTCCTTAAGGGTAAGAACTATCATATTTGTTCCTGTTTGTATCCCCAATACTTATCACAGAACCTGACAGATAAATACTTTATCTTTTATTTGAAA
>NW_025380169.1:0-4638 GCF_016433145.1 Gracilinanus agilis | reverse complement strand
GAGAGAGAGAGAGAGAGAGAGAGAGAGAGGGAGAGAGAGAGAACGCACAGGATGGAGTCCACTTATCTGTATTGTACTGGAAAAGGCTTAATGATAAGGGAGACAGGACCATGAATAAATTTCTTAACATGAACATATGTATGTGTTTTCTGTTTTGTTTTTAACGAAGAGAGGACTTGGTAGCCAGAGGGCAGTGGAGAGAGGGTGGCTCAAAGCTAACTCTGAGGGCAACGAACTAGGATCCAGTGGAAAATATGAAGACAGGGTCTTTTCCCCCTGCTCATCATCCATCACCTTAACCAGAAAATATAGTTAGATGTACTTGTGAGTGAGGGGAATTTACATCGAGTGGAAATAAATGGAGGTCCCTTAATTCTCCCAGTCACTTTTAGTCTTTATCAAATTCTGCTTGTCACTTCCCATCTGTTTAAGGCTGAAGATTGGTTCCATCACAGGATGTTTTCCTTAATAAAATAAACGCACTCAGTCCAGCACCGATTAGATATGATGGAAACACTTAGCCAAGTCACTCATGTAATATGAAGGGTACACTTGTTGATTATTGACTGCATATTTATCCAAGAGGAAAAGCTTTCAACCGGGTGTTTTTCCAGGAGATGGCAATGAGGCTGTTTACAGGCTCGGTACTTATGAGGACCTTATTAATCAGAGACTGGTCAGTCCCATGGATCAATAATGGGGTGATTCACTTTTACAGTCTAAAATGGAATAATCGATGGCATTTCAGTTCAGAGATGCGGAAGTCAGGTTATTAGAAGCTGAGAGCAAGTTGCCGGATGCTCCCCATTATACACTTGAAAGGATCTTGACCAGATGGGAATCTGCCTGTTTGAAAAGCTAGTTAAGCAAGGCAGGTGGACTGAAAAGAATTTAAAGTAGACCAGATCAAGTGTTCTCTGCTTATTGCACATTGTCTGGCCCATGGTCAGAGTTTAATAAATGACTGCCAGATCCAGAATACTATTAGATGATGAGCCAGACTTTTGTTCTCTTATAGATTTCATGAGATTTCTCACATCCGTCAAGGAGAGAGCCCTTTTCTCCAGCCCCTTCCCATTCCCTTCTTCTAAAAAGTTAAAATTCATAGAGAAATCCTCTCTGAATCCCAGTGGGAGCTTTGCATCAGGACTCAGATAGATTTTTCATTCTTGGGGAGAAGAGAACTATAGAGATGAGGATTTTCTCTCTACCTTGATAATCAGTCTTAACTCCTTATTTATTAGATTTCCAACCTAATTGCAGCTGGCTTTCACTCTTGCCCTCCACCCCCTTCCTTTTTGCCATTAAAAGGGAAAAACAGCTGACTGTCATGTCCTCCTTCCCTCCCTACCCTAGCTTCACTGGCTTTCTTACCTTTTCTTACAATGTCTCCCCTCAAATCTCAGTTTGTTTGTTTTTTAAACTCTTACCTTCAAGGAAGAAGAGTGGTAAGAGCTAGGCAATAGGGATTAATTGACTTGCCCAGGGTCACACAGTTAGGAAGTGTCTGAGGTCACATTTGAACCCAGGACCTCCCATCTCTAGGCCTGGCTCTCTATCCCCTGAGGCTGCCCCCTCAAATCTCAGTTTGCAGCTCCTGAGCTCAGAGTTTATTAGAAGTGCAGACTGTTACATTTATAGCATGGAGGGAATATTGATGTCTCTACATTTTTAGACATGGCTAATGTGGGAATTTGTCTTGCTGGTCTATGTAATTATATATTGAGGGATTTGTGAGGTTTTGAATTTTTTTTGCTTAATGGGAAATGGAAAGGAAAGATTAATTTTAAAAACTTGTTACTAAAAAAAAAAAAGTATTAGCCTTGATCATCCATGACCAGATTTTCACCATTTTCCTGCAATATTTTATATTGTTTCATATTTAATATACTGTCAAGCATATTATAAACTAAATACAAATATGCTTATTAGACTATCTTGTCTTTTGGCATTCTTTCTGAAAATTGTTTTTCCTACTATATTTGATTATTAATCCTTTAAATCAGGCTTGAGAAAGCTTTTCTGTTCATTCCAAAAATTCAGCAAATGGGGTGAGCACTAGTGATCAGTACACCATCTTTTAATTCCTTTGCCCTGGTTATAGGAGGATTTCGCCAGATTCATTCCTGAGTTCATTCAGGCACTTCTTCCTTTCAAATAAGAAACAGTCTTTTTTAAAAATATCTTTTCATTGTAGAGACAGTGGGCTATGGCATGACCTGGCAGACATGGCTTTCCTATGTGGTTTCCCCCCTCTTTTTATCCTTGACTAGACAAGGGGGGGGGGGATGTATTTAGAAAGGATTGTGATGTAAAAACAAAAGGGATCCATTATTAAAATCTAAATAAATAAATAAATTGTTTTCTTTAGAGTGTCAGCAGGGGACATTATGCCATTGATGACATCACTGGGTCCCAATGATGACTGCATCCCTTGATGCTATATTCAAATTCACACTATTTGAAGTCATCATTATTATATATTAATATATTATATTATTTAATTAATATGTTATGAATATAGGACAGTTGCTCCAGGCCAATAGAAATATGCCCTGCAAAATCAAATAGTTCAATTACTTCTGGGATTCATTATTTGCATCAAGACCTCGCTGTACAATGGGTCTTCCACCAGATGACCTGAAGAAATGGTGGGAGTTAGTCTACCCGAGCACAGATTCGCCTAGTTTTCAGTATCCTGCCTACCCAGAATTTCAGAGGACCTCTAATTATTTCCCAAACACTGTCAAATTATAAGCACTTGCCCAGATTTCTATATCAGATCCAAATAGGGGTTTCCAATTTTATTCTCTCTCTGTCTCCAGACTTTTTGAATGCATGATCTCCATCGGCATGACTCTGTATGGCCTCCTGGTGATCCTAAAACTAGCAGTCAAGGTTGTAGTTCAAAAACAAAAACAGAAACACCCTGTTAGGCTGGCCCCTGACGAGAATCAATCAGACGTGTCTAGACTGGTCATTAGATCACAGACATCTCGATTGTCCCTGGGTCTCTTCCTTTAGTCTCTCCAGTTTGACATAGAACCTTTATCTTTTGCCATCCCCAGATATAGCTTTCCAAAAGCAGAATCACCTTGAGACCATGTGGAAGCCTCAGAGCTCAAAGATTAGAGCAGCTCCATTTTAGAAAATTGTTGTTCCTCCATGTCTGACTCTTCATGTCCTCATGGACCGTGGCTGTCCAGAGGGTTTTCTTGGCAGGGATCCTGGAGTGGTTTACCATTTCCTTGTCTAGTGAATCCTTTTGTCTGGCAGTCAGAGGTTAACTGACTTGCCAAGGGTCATAAAGCTAGGAGGTGTCCGAGGCCAGATTTGAACTGGTCTTCCTGATTGGGCGCCCAAGCTACCTCACTGCTTTCTTTTAGAAAATAGAACAACCAATTGTCTTGCAGCTAATGGTCCCAACAGTCAAGCAATGGCACAAAAACCATTTGTTGGTATTCATTTCTTTTCCTCTTAATCTAATCCGTCTTTTCTTCAATGGTGTCCCCTTTAACCTCTCAAAGAGCTTTTCTCAGGCAAAACTAATCAACATTTTGACCCTGTGTGCCTCATTCTGTACCTAAATTCCACCACCAGGAGGTGCACGATCAGGTTGCTTGGTGGCCCAGTGGATAGAAAGCTGGACTTGGGGTCAGCAAATCCCAAATTCCCATCCTGCCTTAGACATTTATTAGCAGTGGGACCTTAGGCAAAGCACTCTCAGTCTTGGTTTTCTCATTTGTAAAATGGAGGTAATAATAGTACCTACCAGGGACAGCTGGGTGGCTCAGTGGATTGAGACCTAGAGATGGGAATCATGGGTTCAAATATGGCCTCAGACACTTCCTAGCTGTGTGACCCTGGGCAAGTCATTTAACCCCCATTGACTAGCCCTTACCACTCTTTTTTTTTTTTTTTTAAATTTTAAACCCTTAACTTCTGTGTATTGGCTTATAGGTGGAAGAGTGGTAAGGTAATGCCCAGGGTCACACAGTTGGGAAGTGTCTGAGGCCAGATTTGAACCCAGGATCTCCTGACTCTAGGCCTGACTCTCAATCCACTGAGCTACCCAGCTGCCCCCTTCCCTTACCACTCTTCTGCCTTGGAACCAGTATTGATTCTAAGACAGAAGGTAAGGGCTATAAAAATAATTAATTGATTGATTGATTAATAATAATAATAATAACACCTGTCTCACAGAGTTGCTGTGGGGATCAAACAAGTTAGCACGTTAAATACTCTGTAAACTTTACAGTGATGTTTACAACTATTATTATTGTTAACATCATTATTAAAATATTTTGTATGATTATACATGTATAAACTATCAAATTGTTTGCTGTCTCAGGTTGGAGAGAGAATTTGGAACTAAGAAAATTGTTAGATGAATGTTAAATGTTTTTAGGTGTAACTTGGAAAAACAAAATATTAAATTATGTAAATATACATTAAATGTGCATTAAATTATATAAATAAAATTAAATACACATAATGTTTATATATGCACATGCATAAATATGTAAATAAAATTAAATGTACATATGTTTGTATATGCACATGTTATATAAATATATAAATGAGAATTGAATGCATATGATGTTTATATGTGCACATATTATATGCATATTTTTATAT
>NW_025380168.1:0-6492 GCF_016433145.1 Gracilinanus agilis | reverse complement strand
TCTCCCCCCTCCCCCTCCCCTATCTCTTTTTCTCTCTGCCTCTCTGTCCTCCCCTTCTCCAAGACTGAATAATTAGAGATGAGTTAGATTCTTTTTTTAGATTCTTTTTGAAATACTCTGCATGCAGAGATAAATACAGATCTCTCTCTCTCTCTCTCTCTCTCTCTCTCTCTCTCTCTCTCTCTCTCTCTCTCTCTTTCTCTCTCTCCTTCTCTTTCTGTGTGTATCACTTAGACTAACTCAAAGAATAATTGAACACATCTAACTTTATGTCCCATATGGACAAATAAACTTTTCTCATCCTCCTGGTTTTTCTTATGTGGATTGAGCATCCATAAAGACATTATAACTATTCCTTATCAAAGCTTACCTAGTAGAAAAGGCATCAATACAAGTAAGCCAAAAGAACCCAGAAACTGCTTCTGCCAAACAAATACCAGCTGAGGAGAAAGCCATGATATATTGCCAAAGCTAATGACTCCTTTGGAGAAATATACCCAACTACAAAGTGTGTGTTAATGTAAAATTGCTAGAAAAGAAAACTCGTAAGGCCAAGATCCAATTAATATATCATGGGAGTTAGAACTAAGAAGAGACTTTAGAAGCCATCCTAGTTCAACCACCTCATTTTTCAAATGAGAACCTGTGACTTGCCTAAGATCACATAGATAATACATAACAGAGATAGAAGTCAAATGTAAGTCCTATGACTACAAAATCCCACACTCTTTCTATTGGTACATAGTACTAAACTATTATCTGATACCAAACCAAATTTTAAAGCACAGGGCTATTCTCCAAACACTCAAACCCTTCCTCCATTTAAGTCATGTTTTCATACCATACATCTTAAAGCTAGGTCTTGATTAGCGTGAATAATGAATCTCCTGCAGAGGTCACAAGTATTCACATGTGTGCTATCCAAAGTTATGATTATGTAAAATAAGGTAATTGGTTCCAACCCAATGGAAATATGCAGTATGAATTCAAATAATACAACTCCTCCAAGGGACTCATTATTCACATTAACTCTTTTACGGAAAAATTATTCAATCAATTAGCTAAACTTTTTTATAGCCTTTGTTTTAAAAATAAATTTTATTGATTTTTTTCTATGCCTACATTTCCCCTTTCCAGAGAGTCATCCCATATAACAAAGGCAAAATAACTTTGCCTTTCTAAGTGAAAGGGAGACAAGATGAAATTCAAATAATGAACATCAGTTTTGCAGTGTTGGTTTCTGAATGGCATCAGTGCACGCTCTACACTGACTGAACTATTTGGACATTTCTAAAACGAGCAACAAAACTTCTTTTACAAAGTCAATGTTGTCATCTCCATCCCGAGAACAAATGCATCTGTGTGGGGCCCTGTGCTAAATGCTATACAAAACCAGTTGGCAGACATTATCTCCCTAGGAGCTCCCAATACATACTGATGTCACATTTTCCTGAGAAGGTCTGTGATTTGCTTTCAATTACTTCCTGTAATGAAGTACATTTGGGTTGCACCCAAGCATGAAATTCAACACTTTGTTTTATCTCTATCATTCTATTGGGCTTTTAATAGTGTTTGGAGGCATATGATAGCAGGCAGCCAACCTTAGGCAGCGGCTTTATTAGGTTGTTGAATTGATGTATGTTAAGGGCTTGACATATGTTGAGTTACCTATGTTGATTTCTAGCTATGTTATTCCTGTAAGTCCCCAAATGCCAACTATCTTTGTGTTTTAAGGAACTGGTTGGGAACACGCTAGTCTCTGATGAATTTCTACAAGGAGGTGATTGTTTCTGAAACCTTTATTTTTCCATCTCCAGCCTAGCTTCACACAGCTGTGCTCAATTTTAGGTTTGTCGGTTATGCTTTATAATAGAGCTCTTGGCTTTAGAGGCTTCATCCTTCTTATATGGCTAGACTGTCACATCAGCTACAGAGGACTGCAATGGGAGGTACTGCTTTTCTTTGCCCTGTCAATTTTTAAAACAAATCCTCTTCCTACTACACATATTTTGTGCTCACGGCCCCCTAAAAGAAAGATTTGGAGCTACAAGTCCCTTGTCTCCAAGGGTATTCAATATATAAACTGGTTGGGGTGCAGATCAGAACTAGTTTGTTTGAGATTTTTTTTAGACTACTTTTTGCCTCTACCTTTCAGGTAATTATAACCCGAAAAGCATTATGGTTGATCACACTGGCTGGAAGCAGAAGTTAGTTCTTCCCTTTGGGCTTGGAAAAGCATAGCAGTTCATTTACTTAAATACTGCTTAAGAAAACCTTCCTCTCTGTCCAAAGACATCCCCATGGAATGGCTGGTCTATTCATCACAACCAGGTGAGCTGGGCAGATGTCAAAGGGAATGGTGCCTTGAAGCACGATTTCTTCCATAGAACTCCTAGGACTCTCATTATGAAATCTAGAAAATGAGCAAATTCTCCCCAGTTTGGGATTAACAAGAAATGTTCTTTAACTGAGTAGTGGATTTTTAAAAAGAAAAATCGAATGGGCCTTTCAAAGCCTTTAAATTCAGAATGACAACATCTTTGGAAACGAGGCAGACTATTTATGATCATAGGATTGTAGATTTGTACCTAAGAGGGACCTTTTTCAAGGTCTTATCTTGTCCAATCACCTCATTTTACAGATGAAGAAACTGAGATCTGGAGAGTTAACGTAAACTTGGCTAACACCACAGAGGTGATAAGTGGAAAGGGTAGGATTCAAATCAAGGTTTCTAGCTTCAACCAATTTTCTTTCCACCTGAACTTCCCAACCTGCAATCAGAGGTGGGATTGAAGAGAGCAGGTGCCTTCGATATTAGTAGCACTCAATTTGTTAGTTATTTTTAATCCCATTTTGGTGCTAGTGACAGTCATGGTCCAGTTTGTACTGCATTCCACACGTACTGATCTCATCTTCTATGTACATAGCACTATATCAGGCAGAGTAGTGAATATGATGTGGTTCTTGCCCTCAGGGGAAGAATGAATGAAAAATTCTGAAGGCCTCTGGTAGAGCTGTATGCCACTGACTAAATTTGCTCTCTCTTCAAGGTATCAGTGCTCTAATAACTAAATCCAAAGTCCTTTTTCAACCCCTCTTGCCCCTCTGTAGTATTTGATCCCATAGACCACATCCTTCTTTCATTATTTAAATGCTTTGCTCCCTTGGTTTTCATGGCACTGATTTCTTCTGGACCTTGCCTTTTCTCTAACTCCTCTGTTTTTTTAAAAGCACCTCTAAGAGAGGTGGTCTCCAAGCCTTCAACTTCATTCCTCTTATTTCCCCCTTAATCATTCTGTGACCACATCTACTACTCCCAGGGCTTCCATGATCTCCTCCTAGTCCTGAGTCCAAGCTGATACATTCTCCAAATTACCGCAGGGGTCCGACAACTCTTTTTTCTAATAATCCAATAGTCAGAAAGATTCATAAAGACTACCTTTACAATGTGTCCTGAGTCCATTTGCTACTCTTTTTTGTTTCTTCTACCACCAGCCCTAATTCTTGCCCTCTTGCCTGAACTGTTTCAGGACTCTCTTCATTGATCTCTCCCTCCTTTCATTATTTCTTCCATCTAATCTACCCTATCTACACTGACTGACAGATGCTGGCTTATTACTCTTCCTAAAAGCCAGCCCCAAACATATTATTTCCTTATCTATTTTATAAACCTAATGAGCAGCCTAGCCTCTCATTGCATGAAGTCAAACATAAAAAAAAATCAGAAACACAGAGAACTCAGAACTGGAAGAAACCTCCAGGTGTCATCTACTTCACTTGGGCCAAACTCAAACAGAAATGGGAGCCACTAAATGGTACACAGGGCAGCTAGGTGGCACAGTGAATAGAGTGCCATATCTGGAGTCAAGAAGATTCATCTTCTTGAGTTCAAGTCTATCCTCAGTAATTTCTTAGCTGTGTGCCCTTGGGTAAATCACTGAACAATGTTTGCCTCAGTTTCTCATCTATAAAATGAGTTAGAGAAAGAAATGGCAAACTACTCCAGTATCTTTCTTTGCCAAGAAAACCCTAAATGGGATCATGAATAGTCAGACGTGACTGAAAAACAACTGAACAAGAATAAAAACAAATAGAACATAAGGATCCCTATAGATACATATTGACTTAGAAAAGCATACATATTCATATATTTCTCTTTAAATTAATGTCAGCACATTAAAACCAGATAGGAATTACATTTTCATCTATTTCAAGCTACACTCAGAAGTGTTGTGGCTGCATGCAACTAAAAGGCAGCAAGTCCAACATGGACTTAAATAGGTCATACAGCATCCCTGAAATTTAATTCTTTCAGCTTGGCACATGTAACATTTTCCACAATAGAATCTTGCCTAACAAGACATAGTATAGTAGAAAGAGCAGCACTACCTCTGAACTCAGAGAATGTAGATTCAAATTCCACTTCTGACATATTTGGTGATTAATCTCCCAAGTCTCAAGAGAACAAGAATGGCTATATTCTCTATATTGCTATATGCACTATACTCATTCTACAAAAATAGAGGAGTAGGATCAAATCATTTAATCACCCCATGCCTCTATTTCCTTATCTGTAAAATGAGGGAGTTAAGCTATCTGGCATCTGTGGTTCTTTTAGATCTTTGATCCTTTCTAAGTTTATCTCCTCTTTCCTCATATGTACTTTGTATATCCTAAACACTATTCCTGAACACAGATGATATTTTTTCCTCTTCTCCTTTGCTTATATTTTTACCCTCAAAATTCTTTTTCATTCTCCAAGATCTAGCTCAAATGCTACTTCTTCCCTTCCTGAAGCCTCTTCTCTCAAAAATGAAGATGTAATTTCTCACTTCTCTGAATCTCTTCAAACCTTTGTACATCTCTTTAATAGTATCTTTCTCTTTTAATTTGTGTTATTTGTACATTTTATCACAACAGTACATTCCTGAGGATAATCCCTTTCTCCTAGTTATTATATCTCCATAAAGCCTAGCACAGTGCTTCTGATGTATAATAAATATCTGTTGAATTAAAATGGGACCACCAGATGTGGTATTCTCAGCTGGTAATTTAAAAAATGGTTATTAGTTTACTTTTTGTGGCTTATGAATAATCATTAATGCATATAATCTGTCTATAATTGTTTAACAATAGCTAGCTTTTACAGATGGCATTTTATACTTTCAAAGTGTTAACTTTGTTAACTTTATTTGATATCTGAGAGTTAACCTAAACACCAGAATTATCACAGACCTTAGAAATAAATCATCTAGCCAGACTCCTTCTTACAGATTAAAGTCATGAGACCTTAGAGCTAGAAGGAATCTATAGTGTTGGACAGCTCCTAAAGACCCCTGACAGCCATCTTTAGGGTTTCCTTTGTTCACTGGTTAATTGTCTAAATTTAGAAATGGGACAAGAAAATGTCAATAATACAAAATAAACTTAAAAGGATGGCCTTCATTTTGGAGATCCAGTTGGCAAGCATTTACCAGCACACCCCATTACAGTTCATCAAGTCTAACTCTCTTATTTTTACAGATAAACAAAGTGAGACCCAGAGAAATAAAGTGACTTGTACACAGTCACAGGGATAGTGTTAAGAGCAGAGATAAGATGCAAAGCCAGGTTCTCTGATTCCCCAAACCAATGTTCTTTTCACTGAGCCACACTCAAGAGCATAGAGAAGACAAACTTCTTGCCCCACCAGGGTGTCTGCAGAATCCCCAAATTTCACTACCTCTCTTCCACCACAAACATTATCCCATCATCATTACTACACAATCCTGCCTTCTCATTCAGTCAACAGAATTTATGTGTCAATTACTGGGCTAAGTTCTGGGGATAAAAAGAAAGGCAAAAATGATTGTCCCAGTTCTCAAGGAGCTCATCAGCTAAATAAGAGCAAGAACATGCAAACTATGTGTAAATAAGGTAGATAGGGGCTAACATGACACCAGGCTCCCTTTCTCATCTCTGTTGTATGAACTTCGTTAGTTTACTTTAAATTTTTGATGTTGTAGGCCTATTCTCTAGAAATTTATTAAAAGGTTAGTGCCATGGGCATCATGGTAGGAAAAGCATGATAGATTCCTGAACATTCCCATTTTCAATGAAAAGGTTTTGTAACACATATTTGTCTAATTGTACATTATTGTGATTTAAATGCTTTTGTAGCCCTCATATTTCATTGCACAATTAGGCCCAATGAACAGGGCCTTGGACTCAACTGTCTTAGTCACTTATTTTATTGAATAAATAATAATAATGATAAGAGTAATGTTGTTGTTCAGACATTTCAGTTGTGTACAGCTCTTCTTGACCCCATTTGAAGTTTTTTGGCAAAGATACTGGAGTGGTTTTGCCATTTCCTTTTCCAGTTCATTTTACAGATGAAAAAATTGAGGCAAATAGAATTAAGTGACTTGCCCAGGGTCATGCAAATATTAATGTCTGAGGTCAGATTTCAATTAAGGTCTTCCTGACTGCAGCGCTTGTACTATAACCACT
>NW_025380167.1:0-3111 GCF_016433145.1 Gracilinanus agilis | reverse complement strand
ATCCTGGTCCCTTGGGCACTGGAGGGAAAGAAGGGTTGCAAGGGGGAGAAGGGACAGAATTATAGCTCCAGTTTGGGTTATAGAATTGAGATAGCTCCATCATGTTGAGTTATATGATCTCAAGATTATTCTCAGGTCTGCATTTCTCTCACCCTCTTGCTACTCTCTGAGGCTGCCATATTGGAGCTCTATGATGGTTTCATGCTGTGGTATGTAAATCCTTGACCACCTGCCTTTAGATTGCATTATTTGGGACATCAACCGTCCACATACACATATTTTTCCTTATTATCTCTTTAGGGCACAAACCCAGCAGTGGTATGGCTGGATCAAGGCAGTCATTTAAAGCCCTTTGGGCATAATTCCAAATTGCCTTCCAGAATGGTTGGATCAATTCACAACTCCACCAGCAATGTATTAGTGTCCCAATTTTGCCACATCCCCGCCAACATTTATTACTTTCCCTTGACTCCATTTATTTTTTTGATTCTACCTTTCCTAGATCTAGATTTGGGGTTGGGCTCCATGGGGAAAAATTGCCAAATTAATTTGACAAGAGAAAAGTCTTTGGGTCTGCTCAGGGCTCAGGTCCTTGGCTCTGGTTGTAGGGAAAATCATGGGCAGTGCCAATCAGGGTTGGAGAAGCAAGAACCTGTGAGTTGGATCTGCAACTAAGCAGGACAGTTTTGGCTCAGGTGGAAAGCTGGGCAGTCAATTTACCTTGCTAACCCTTCTTGACTACCTGTATCCTCAGCCCTGGCAACCTTTCCCCTACTAAGGCTACTGTTTGATCCTATTATATTGGAGATATTGATCAAAGTGGACCCAGGTCTTAGAGCATATTCAGATTTGCCCTTTCTGGTGGGTATAGAGCATTCACAGACATTGCCCTTTTGTTTCTAATACATTATATGAAACTTTGGAAGCCTGTTTCTAGCCAGTGGTGCCTGAGCCTTAGGACCATTAAATAGTGATAAGATTTTCCATTGGCTACAGAGACATAAACATCAATTACTTGAGAGGAACTAAGTTGTGTAGAAAACAAACAAGCCACTTGCCTTTTAGGTTTTCTCCTTCTTGGAGGGAGGGAGGCAAGAACTGCTGTGAGCAGTCCAGGAAGTAGCAAGCAACCTGCGTTTTCTCACCTGAATACCATGTGTCTGTTAGCACATGGTCCTTCTTTTTTGTGTGGTTGTTTTCCTTTGATCCAGGTGAATGAGTACCCAGGTCAGTCGTGTAGGCAATGGGAGCTTCATGAGTTTGTGAGGCCCGTTGAAGCCATCAGAGGTAGACAACAGAGTCCTCAAGGGGTGGTAGCATGGGACAGTGCAGGAGAAATGGTAGGCAACAAAGACACACATGACAACAAAAGTGCCTGGAGGCAGCTTCACAAAGATGAAGTGGGAGCCTTTGAGCTTCACTGTTAGAAATCTTCTCCCCTTAATGTTACCTATAACATCCCAAGGAGATTAGCTCCCCACCTTGGAGGCTTAATCCCAGGGTAAGTGAGTAGTTGAGAGTATGAACATAACAGAAGGGGTGCCACATTGTGATAATTGGTTCTGAAAGTAAGTTCAGTGAACCACTGTGTGTCCTTCAAGTGGTGTCTCCAGGCCAAATCAAATTGCAGATTATATGAAATAAGATGTTTCTCAAAAGTATTATTTCTTACTATACACTCTGCTACTTGTGATACAAAGCTGTGTGAGAAAAGAGGAAAAAGAACATTTTAAAGTCAAGGCAGAGGAATAGTCAATATCCAAGGTCTCCAAGATATTTTTTTGGGTGTCTTATGAGTTAAATCTGGGGTTAACTTATATTTTTATCTGGGTTCAGAAGGGTGAATAGGAGACAGGAATGGACAATAGATGGGGGCCAAACAAATTAGGGAAATTGGGTTTGGCAGTTTGGGGAAATGGCAGTTGACAGGAGTGACTGTTCTACCTAGCCAGGGAGTCAGAGAAACTAGCAAGTGAATGACAAGAGGGTTTATAAACACGGGTTTAATTAAAGAAAACTATAGTCTAAAGAAAGGAAAAGGGGGTTCTATTCTACCAGTCTATGGGCAAGCCTCAGGGACAGGGAATGGACTTATTTACACTAAGCTAGAAACTATAGCAGGGCAGGGCACAATGGAAATCAGGAAGGAAAGTGGGATCCTCACTGCGGAGTCCTGTCAAAATCCAGCGATGGTATAGCTTTCCCAGGTCTTCAGCCAGTACTCCTTCAATTGGGTAAGTCAGGGAGCTAAACCAACCCAAGTTAACCAGCAACTCAGGTTGGGTTTAATAGTTTCAACCAAAATCTTCCACAAGCAGTTGATGGTCTTCCTTCTGGATCCCAGGAATCAGGGCACAAACTTCTCTTCCTCTGAGGTCTCCCAGGGGGTCAGTTACAACTTGTCCCCAACCACCATGGAGTCCATCTCAGAGAGAGGAGCAACATTTCCTGCTTCCCTATTCCATTTAGAATCCCTTAGCCCTATCTATTAAGTCTCCTAAATACTCATTTATTAATCTTCCTCACAACAGGTGACAAATGATGGGATAGGTGGATGATGGAGCTTATTTTGTCCTTTACACCTGTATTATAGAGGGAACTCTCCTCTCTTGGGAGCTCCATAAACCAGTGAAATCACAGGTCCAGCATCACCTCACTATGCCCACAAAAGCTTTGTCAGCCAGAGAACCCACAAAGAAAATCAAAGCTTAAACTGTAAAAACTATCAACCCACACAACCATTCCCATATGGTATTCTGGACAGCTCTCCTTCAGCTGTGATTGCAGTTTAACAGTTACTGGCTGGTGCTGGGACACCAGGGGGCAGTGGCTCCCAGGGAATGTTCCGTGCAGTCTGGGGAAAATCTGTCCAGCCCTTAAAGAAATATTGCAGAACTTAGTATACTTGTTGCATACAAGTTCCATCTCTCATCTAGTTTGTCATCAGGACAGCTTTATAAATGGAAGACTACATCTGACTGCTTCCTCCTCTGATTCTTGAAAGCATCATTTGCATCTGAGCAAGCCAAAGATGGTCCATTTGAAGCTAATCTCTTTGCAAATGGCTAACTTCTCAGGGCCCAGGGTAACTCTTGGAAGACTACATATTAG
>NW_025380166.1:0-3245 GCF_016433145.1 Gracilinanus agilis | reverse complement strand
CCAGCACAGCAATACAGAGACACAACACTCAGCACAGAGGAGCAGAGAGCCTCACAGCAATTCTCTGATCTCTATAGAGCATCACTAGAAGACATTAGGTTCCTGTAGCTCACAGGTGTGAGTTGTTCCTTCACACATATTCTCCTTAGGAATGGTGTGGGTATATGGGAGCTAGCATGTGTTCGGTTTGTTGTGTGTGAGGACAGAGAAATTCTATCACGAATCTTACTATGAATTTCATAAATACCTTTCCTTTGAACAAATTGTGCCTTAGACTAACTAGAGTGGAAAATGAATACATTAGCAGGAGCTAATATGCTATTGTGTAGTGTGTTTGTATAATCATAGAAACTAAGCCAAGCTAAGCAAAATATAATATGATGTGATATAATGTAATACAATGTAATATAGTATAGTATAATAAAACATAGTATATGATATGATATAATATATGATATAATTTAATATGATATGATATAATATAGCTTACATAACATAATAATAACATAACACCTTCAGCTATTCTATTAGCTTCAGGTATTAGAGAGGGATGTCCCAGTCTCTTTATAAACAAAATCAAATTCCTTAGTCTGACATTCAAAGCCTTTCAAACTCAGGCCACTCATCCCCCTCCCTGCATCAGAGAGCTAGACAAACATGGCTCGCCATTCCCTCATCTCATCTGATTATCTGATCTCTAATTATCTCTCTCTTTCCTTCCTTCCTTCCTTCCTTCCTTCCTTCCTTCCTTCCTTCCTTCCCTTTCTTCCTTTTCTTTCTTTCTTTCTTTCTTTCTTTCTTTCTTTCTTTCTTTCTTTCTTTCTTTCTTTCTTTCTTTCTTTCTCTTTCTTTCTTTCTTTCTTTCTTTCTTTCTTTCTTTCTTTCTTTCTTTCTTTCTTTCTTTTATCAGGGAGGGAGCTTCCTCTCTTACATAATCAAGGGTCAGGGTGGGGGGCACTGGTCCTGACTTTCTCCTTCCCTGGATGGTTGTGGTCTTCCCAACAGAAACCTTGCTCGATTTTATAGATCACCTCCACTTAACCAAATTTGCCATAAAAAGTTGATTTGAGAGGTCTTTAGTGATGCCAGCCCTGAACAAGTTATAGCTCTGCCCATAGATAAACCTTCTTCTCTTCCTTTACTATTCTCTTTTCCTATCTCTGCCAATTTCCCTGACTGTTATGCCTTCTCTACTCTCTGGCTTTATTTTTTCCTCTTTTCTCCAATTTATTAAAGAAGGAACCAAGACCACTGTGATATTGAGAAGGATAGTTCTATAGCAAGGAAGGCTGAGCCTCAAAAACCAGGATATTGAAGAAGAGAAGGAAGGAAGAGGAGGGGCAGCAGGAAAGCCAGCCTGAAGCCAGGGAGGGTAGTCACCTTACAAATGAATAACTTGCAGAGAGGGGCCAGCAGGCTAGTCCTGATTGCCAGGATCCAGGGGAGACAGCAGTGACCCACTCTGGAATGATTTGCAAAGTGTAGGATCCAGGTTCTAGTCTCAGCATTGGAAGAAGAATGAGGAAAAGGTTCCTTGGACCAAGGGGCCAAGGAAATTGTGGGAAGTGACTGAGTTGGAGGAGACCAATTAGGGGACTGCTGCTGAGGGGGACCCTGTTTGAGGGAGTGCTGCTTGGGGGAAGGCTCTTTGGAAGGAATCAGGGAATGGTCCCATCAGACCCAGCAGCCACAAACGGAGCAGCCCAATGGAGAGAGACTTGAAACATGGAACATGACAGAAAAGCTGTTTTGGTCCCGTTGGGGGGAGCCTCGATGAGCAACCCCATGGTGGACTGGCCGTTCCCTTGTCCAAGCCCAATGGGATGGTTCCTTTGCCATGACCTCTTCACAACAATGTTGGCTTACAGCTGCCCTGTAACCCATCTGTGCCCACAGCTGGTTGGTCCCTCTGGTGCAGGAAGTTGGGCACAAGTTTCTGCCAACCCTGGCTCAGGCAAAATCTCATACTTGGGGTTCTCTCTGTCTCTGTTATTTGCTAGATATGGGGCTAAGAAGAGGTTGCTGTAGGTTTATTCACTGAGCTGCAGGCCAAGCTCTTTGGAAATAAATCAGACCCATCGCCAAGAGATACTTATCAGAGATCTGAAAACAGATCTGTGGCAAAGAATTGCTGCAGGTAACTGTCTTCTAGAAGGTAGAGGAAGGCTCAAACCTCCTGGCACTGTCAGGAAGGGAGGCGCCCAGGGCCAGTCCAGATCTCTGGTTTCACCCAGCTGGTGACTGCAGGAAGGGCAGCATTACAGCCCTGTCCTTGGTTTGTCGGGTTAATCATTGTGGTGGGAGGGAGGAAGGGAAGGAAGAAGGGAAAGGGGAACAGGATCTGAACAGGGTGATTATCCATAACTTATCTACCCCCAGCTTTGAATTCAAACACCTCCTCTGATAGAACCTGTGTGACTTGGAGCAAGTCAATTAACTTCTCTGGCCCTCAGTTTGCTCATCTGTTAAATGAGCAGGAGGCTGGAACTAAATAACTTTTTTTTTTTAAACCTTTACCTTCTGCTTTGGAATCAATACTGTGTATTGGCTCTAAGGCAGAAGAGCAGTAGGGGCTAGTAGGGATTCAATGACTTGCCCAGGGTCACACAGCTAAGAAAGGTCTGAGGCCAGATTTGAAGCCAGGACCTGGCTCTCAATCCACTGAGCTGCTTAGGTGCCTCTGACTAGATGACTTCTAAGGTCTCTTCCAGCTCTAGGTTCTATGATCTTTTGCTCTCAATTTCTCTACTTGCTTCCAATAGACAAATGGGACTTCTCACAAATGTTTTAGAATTGTAAAACCTCAGAAGGAACCTCAAAGATTATCTAGTTTAAACCATACCAGATGGATTGTGCAACATGGCTAACCTTTGGTCATCCAGCTTTCTCTTGCATGCCTGCCCCTAGTGATGGGGAACTCACTACTTATCTAAGCCACCCAATTCTGTTGAACTCTTCTAGTTTGGTCCCTAATGCTCATCCCTCTTCCCTGCCCCCATCCAGTTTATGCCTTTTTCTGGGCAGACCTGCTCCCATGCAGAGTTGCAGTGGATGCTCCTGGGTCCCCTGATCCATTCTGGAGATGGTTTCAGAGGGTTCCTCAGCCCCATCCCTGAACTTTGGAATCAGTATCCTGCTGTCCATCCCATTTGTACGGGAAAGGGCGAGGGAGAGCTGAGGATGGAGGGTGGGAGAAAGGTACCAAGGATTGCTTTCCTAAGAGGAAAAAAGGTTGCTGCTGACAG
>NW_025380165.1:0-7672 GCF_016433145.1 Gracilinanus agilis | reverse complement strand
TATATATATATATATATAGTGTAAAAAAGACAAACCTAACATATTACCTGGGAAGTAGTCAAGGATTCTCACCAAATACTAAGGTCAAAGGACTAACACGCTAGAAACTGTGAAGAACTTTGGGAGTCTTTTAGTTAAACCTCATCATCTTATGGATGAGGAAACTAAGGCTGAAGGAGAGGAACTGATTGGCCCAAAACCACTTAAGTAATAAGTGGAAGACCAGCAATTCAAACCAATGTCTTTTGTCTCCAAATCCAGCCCTTGATCTAAAATCAAACATAAAACCTGCCTAGATATAAAGAGAATGAATCTTATGAGATAAAGGTCAATTTTAGGGGATGAATTTGATATTAACAAATTATTATTATTATTTCACATCAAGTAAGTTCTGGAACTAGTATATATTTCAAAAGACATTAAAATTATTTTCCCCATTGACCAGTTCTATTTTTTCTTCTTTTTTTTTCCCCCAGAGAAAAGAAAATATAATCCTCTCAGAACCTTTCCTTGCTAACCACTCTTTTTTTGTTCCATTTCCTCCTTCTTCCTTTTGTCTCTCTTCAGCTGAAGACAGCATCCTTGTTCTCAGACTGTCCTCTGGGCCAATTGCTTCTTTTTTTCCTAATTGTGACTATCATCCTTAATCAAGATCTGGGAAGAAGGAGGCTCATTATGGTTCTTCCATTTTGATTATAATTTTTATCACATTATATGGGATCCCTCTGGTGGTTGCTTGAAGACACATCAGCTTGAAAAGATTAGAGTCAGAAACTCATTATCATCTGACCAGTAAAGGGACTCTGTTTGCCCTACCTTCAGTGTGCAAATTCCATATTCTTCTTCCTTTGGTTTGTTCTACATATAGGGTTTAATGGTTGCTCCAGAGACCTCTGCACAGAAATGCACTCATATTCTCTAGAGAATAGGATTTTGGTATTCATCTACCATAATGTCATTGGTTTTTTTTTTCTTAGTTGTAACCTTGGACGTGCACGTATTTATAGCATCATTATTGTCAACAAACATTTATTAAGTGCCTACTATGTTCCAAATACAGTGTTAAGCATTGAGGATGGGGAAAGAAAAGGCTGAAAAATCAAGCTCTCAAAGTGGGGGAGATAACACACAAAAGATTCTCTACAGACAATATATAACAGGAAAACACACTAGGAATCCTGTCCAAATTCAGGGATGGGGAGCCTATTTTACATGTGGTGGTATTAAATTTCATCAGTCCAGGTACATCTGTATGATCTAGTAGAAAGAAGTTTGTCTTTATAGATAGGAAAACCTCACTTCAAATCGTGCTCCTGACGCAAACTATTCTGTGATCCTAGGCAAATTATTTACTCTCTCAGTGACCCAGGCAACCTGCTAAGACTAACTAACCATTATAGAAGGATTATTCACTTGGATTATGGAGGGATATGCCCCACCAAAAGTTCTCTACCTAACTCCAACGAAATTACATGTTACTTTATTACAGAAATCATTTTGAGGCCGATAGAAGAAAAGACAATTATAAAAAATAAATCAAGATGAGAGGGCTACAGGAACGATGTTTCCAAGAACTTGTATGGAAAATTACAGCTTTTCATGCTTCCAATTCTCATCCCTAACATCTTGGAGGAGAGCTTACATTGTTCCTCTGACTTCTTAACCTTTTTTTTCCCCTTAGACTCCTTTGTCAGGGAGGGGGAGTCTATTTTACATATGATAGCATTAAATGTCACTGGTCCAGATATACCTGTATGATGTAACTGAAAGAGAGTCCTCTCTGGAGTCAGGAAAATCTCAATTCAAGTCTTGTTCTGGGAAAGCCTATAGACCCCTTCTCAAAGTGGTTTTAATATATGAAATAAAATACATGTTATAAAGGAGGTCAATTCAATTGAAACATATGTGTGTGTATGTATGTATTTAAAAATTCGTGAACCTTCCCTTCAAAGGTAAAAACTCCTACCTCTGAACAGGAGTCAAAGCACAGCTCCATTTTATTTATGCTTTAAGTGAAAGTGAATCCAATTCTGGAAATAGCCATTAGCCCTGTTAATTACATTGACAAAAATGGCTCAGTAAATGTATGTATTTCCTTGGTTGACCACATCATGAGTTTCCCATTACACACTGACATCGGTGTACTACCGTGAAAGTTCCTTTATGTCCTTATATGCACAGATGTGTTAATTTATATCATATTCATCAAATTACCCAAATTAATTGCTCTCTGATGAATTTTACAACACCTCATTTCTACATTTTTTCCCTAAAGTACACTGAAAAGGTCAACAACACCATCAAATGCAACACACTTCAGTTTCCTTCCAAGTTCATAATTATAGCTAATTAGTAGTTTTGGTAATTAGTACATGTAAGCTTTCTCCTCTTTGAATTAATGACTTAGTTAGATTTTGAGCCAAGCAGACCTTTTTTTAACTTGCTGGGCTCTAATTCTTGAACGGTCTTTACTTGGTTAATTTGAAACCCATCTGTCAGACGGGAACAATAAGGAATTGGGAAGAAATCTTTTTTTTTCCTCTTCTTTTCTTTTCATCCCCTTTCTCCTCATTCCCCAGCAATGCAAATTAAATGTGAAAGGAGGCAATCTTTTAATAAATATCCATCTTCAACTAAAAATACTAAAATGACTCCATTGGATTACTCTGATACACTGACTCAACAAACTTGGGAATTATCTTTCACATTTTATGTCAGTGCATCAACAACATATTAGGGTAAAGCACAAGGTGTTCTTTTCCTTTGATGTAAATCACAATTGTGTCTATAATGTGCCAAGAATAGTGGCCCATTTTAGTTCATCCAAATGAACCCCCAAAAGCAATCAATTTATAGAAATTCCTCAGTCAAGTACATTTTTGATACCATGTAGACAAAGCAACTCAAATGTTGAATGACTAACATTGGTCTTTTTTCGATCGCTTGTGTGGACTTATTGCAGAGGCAGATAGGAAAATTTCCAATGAATGTGTTCCACCAGGAAAATCATCTAGAGTTTATTATAAGCTCACAAATGTGCCCAAGTTTTTGTTACAAATTTTAGGGACCTAGTCAGGAACAAAAGGACAATTGGTATCTCCATAAGTCAATTGATCATGCCTGTTAATCCCAAGGAAACATTTTAGTAATTCGCTGATTCAGGGAAGACAAGATAACACTATCATGTTTTTCTCTTCATCATGGACAAAGACCATTTTTAATACATTCAAGATGAGAATTACCAAAAAGACACATAAAGCAGCCCTAAAACATGGTTAGGAATCATTCTCATTTCAGGAGGCACACCTGGCACCATTGAAAAATCAACATTCATTTCAATTTAATTCCCATTCTCTCTCCTCCCTTAAGGGACTGCACTTAATGGGAAAGCAAGTCTCTGACTCATTTAAGTGTTAATAATCATGAAGGAGAGGTAGCCTCGACCCCGAGTCATGATTACAATAACCTGAATCCATCTAGCTCTACAGAGCACCTCGTCTCACTCGGTTTGGCAGCTCCACTGAATTCACTCGACTACGTCCCATTTACAAGCCCCCCCCCAAAGGCCAGGCTGAACAGTGGTGAATTCTGCTGCGCCTCCATCTCCCCCCAATTATGGAACCCCCAATCCAGCCAGCTGGGGCTTCAACTTCAGGTTGACCTTGTCTTTCACACCAGCAGGGAAAGGGAAATGATGTATCGCCCAGAGTAAGTAGCTAAAGGAAAATCAGGTTCAAAGAAATAAGCAAACACCACCTAATCCCATTGACACTGAAACCAAAGTGACTTTAATTAGGAATGTTCACACTGTGGGCAAGGCCAGCTCACTGCATTATGTATATCCAGGAGAAGCAGGGCAAATGGTTTAAGAATGAAGCATATCTTTAATGAATCCTAAATAGTTTATTACTGTGGGTCAAGTTCCATCTCCCTGTGGGGATCTGACATTTACTAAAATGCCCATCTATTAATTATTCAGTGATGGCATCCCTCCTATGGAAATCCACATTCCACATACTCAACAAGCCTTTTCCGCTATCTGAAGCTCATCCACACTCATCTACGAGGGTGACTCTGCTGCTCCTCTAAGTGTTAATTAAATAAAATCTACAAACATGCTAAAAACGCATCTATCCTCCAATATTCTGCCAGAGACTGCAAAACACTATTTGATTTTATGCTGGGAGCCAATCACCCACAGCCATTTACATTCTTCCTTTTGTTCTTGTGAAGCATAAACCTGGTATCTATTCCCACTGTGAAGAATAACTCTGCTTAGTAATTAAATTACACTGCAGTCAAGTTACTTAACTTAAGTTCACCAGCAGGGAAAATTCCGTGCCCCTGGGTTGAACAATAACTCCTAATCATACTTGCCGAGCCCATATCTTTTCGGTGAGTTGTTATAATTTTCTGTTACTGGAATTCCATTAAAAATGGTAATGTCATTACTCCTGCTAATGCTTAAAACCAACAGCATAATCTTGCATTTTAATTAGTAATTATAATTAATCATTATTTCATTAATGAAATGTTTAGTTGGTAATTGTCTTTGAGCACCTTACTCCCTAGGCTTATCCCACATTTCATAACATTTAATTCACTGCCCAGTTCTGATGAAGTGACACTGCCAAGCTCACTCAAGTTTTTTTTTTTTTAACACTTTTGTGGGGGTCTTCAGTTCCCAACCCTTGCACAGGAGGCATATTTACACTCTGAAAATGTGTGGCTTCTAGTCTTGATAAGACTTGCTTGAAGACTTGACAGGCACAGGCTTTCCTGCCATCTTAAGTAGGCATGTCAGAGTTCCTCCAGAAAGCACGGTACATGAAGAGAAAAATAATTCCTGCAATCCTAGATTAAGAAGAAGAGGATATCCACATCTGATGAATTCCTGAGGGATAAGGAGAGGATTTGAGGGTATGACTGGGAGCAAGAAGGTGGATTTTCGAGTTCAGTCAACCCAAAGACTGGTCTCTCAAGAATTCAGAACACAAATTAGTTAGGAAGGGAAGGGAAGGAATCCACAGAGACTGTCATTTTATGTATGTAATATTTTTTTCTTTTTTCTTTTCTCTTCTCTTTTTTTTCCCCCTGGTAGATTGTGTGGCATCTAAAGTGAATATTTCAACATGGCATGTGTTTAGGTTTGGGACATAAATTCAAAAAACAAGTAATTTTGCAAGGGAACTGAAAAGACCCTTTGGCAGTGGGAAAAAGATGTTAGATGCTGAAGGAGACCAGCTTGTATCATTAATAGTGTTAATAGGTGTGGGTGGAGTGCTCACACATTCCCAGATTATATGCTGTGGTTATTATGGACTCTATATGGAAATAATGAAAGGAGACTTGAATCTCACTGCCTTCCTTCATCAACTATTTCAATCACACTTAGCATCCAAGATAACTCCAAAGTCCTAAGGACCTTCATTATACTATTTCCATTCATAGGGACTTGGATGCAATGAAGAATTTCTTCCTTCATCTCTCATCACCCCCTCTTTCTCAGCAGAAGAACTCACCCCCAACTTTATAGAAAACAAAAACTATTCATTTTAAATTCTCTCTTCTTCCTTTATTCCAATCCTTGGATTTTTTCTCCCATATTTGTTCCTTTCCTCTAATTTCTGAGAAAACTATCATCCTCTTCCTTGTTAAGGAACTTACACACACACACACACACACACACACACACACACACACACACACACACATCTTTCCTATCCTCACCTCACTGCCTGCTTACAAATATACCAGTCTTTAAACCTCCAAATACATCTGCTGGTCCCTCCAAATTTCTTCCTATATCTCTCTTTTATTTCATGGCAAATGGCAAAACTACTAAAATACTGTCTATGCTCATTGCCTCTACTTTCTTACATTCCTCCCTTTTGATTGGACCATTCAGTGACACTCTCTCTAAGGTTACCAACAATTTCTTACTAAGTGCAATGATCTTTGCTCTCATCTTCAATCATCATGAAGCTCAAAAAAAAAACAGTTTTGAAAACTATTGACCATCCTTTCATTCAAGATATTCTCTACTACTTTGTCTCCTCCTCAGTTAGGATTCTTTTCCTACCTATTTGACAATGTTTAGTCTTTTTTTTTAAAAAACCCTTAACTTCTGTGCATTGGCTCCCTGGTGGAAGAGTGGTAAGGGTGGGCAGTGGGGGTCAAGTGACTTGCCCAGGGTCACACAGCTGGGAAGTGTCTGAGGCCGGATTTGAACCCAGGACCTCCCGTCTCTAGGCCTGACTCTCAATCCACTGAGCTACCCAGCTGCCCCCATTGTTTAGTCTTTGCTATATTATTATCTCTTGCTTCTTAAGTGTGCCTGTCTTCTGATGGTTATTGGTCCTTTAGTCTTTTCTCCCTATAGTCTCTCTCAGCAATGTCATAAACTTCCATGAGGTCAATTATCATCTTTATGCAAATTTATCCCAAATCAATATATCCAACCTAAATTTCTTTCCTCACTCCAGGCTACATCAAAAAATAATAATAGAACTTATCTCACAAGATATTATACTGATAAGGTCTCTTGATCCTCTCCAATCTCCTAATTTTTCCAGTGAGGGAATAAGCTCAGAAAGGGACATGCCCAAAGCCATCATGTTATCATCTGCTCATTAATAGGGCAAGTTCTTCTGGGAGAATATTCATCCTTAGTGGAAGGAAAAAGTCTGCTACCAAGGCTTTGACTTGCCAAAAGATCCAAGAAGATAATATGGCACATTAGAAAGAATACTAGGTTTAGAATCAGAGAATGTAGGTTTAAATCCTAATTCTTGTCTTTTATTAGCTAGATGTCCTTAGGTAAGCAATTTCTTTCCAGAACTTGGTTCCTCTATAAAATAAAAAGGATTACATGACCCTTGAGGCTCTTTTTGGCTCTGTCTCTATGATCCTATGAATGGTGGACAACACAGTGGAAGTGATGCATCTTTCCCTATTCTGGAGAAAGCAGGCAGAAAACAGATGTCTTGACTTTTCTCTTTCCCCAAAGCATGTCTTTTTATATTAGTTACACTTTTAGAATGGATTTCAAATGATCTAACCTCAAATACCTGAGGACTATGAAGAGCCAGGATTTCCAAAAACTAGTAAGGGAGCGCAGAACACTTTTGCTAGAGAAAGTGTTAGAGATTACACAAGAGTACATGGAAACCACAGAAGAGTCCAAGGATGTTTAATTTTAGACAAAGGGAATAGCTGAAAGGGACCTCACAAGTTAGCTAATCTAACTGCTGCATTCTTTGATGGAAAAATGAAGGAATAACAATTTTAAGAAGCTTACCAAAAGTCATACAGATAGCTAATATCCAACCTTTGACACATATTGGCTGAGCAACTTTGGACAAGTCGCTTAATATTTAAATGCTTTTATAAGAGTGAGTTTTGGAAAAGATGCTAGGGCCTCTGTGTATGTGAGAGAGCTACAGAGTCAGACAGAGAAACAAAGACAAAGAAAGTAGAAAGATAAAGAGAGAGAAAGAGATTTAGAGACACATAGAAACAGAGGCAGAGAAAAAAGGAGGAAGGGAAGGAGACAGGGAAGGAGATGAGGTAGAAAGAAAAAATAGGAGGGGAGAGAGAGAGACAGAGACAGAGACAGAGACAGAGAGATAGAGAGAGAGAGAGAGAGAGAGAGAGAGAGAGAGAGAGAGAG
>NW_025380164.1:0-8697 GCF_016433145.1 Gracilinanus agilis | reverse complement strand
TTGGTGCATACATATTGAGCAGTGTTATTTCCTCTTTGTTTATACTGCCTTTAATCAGGATGTAATGACCTTCCCTGTCTTTTTTAATCATATCTATTTTGACTTTGGCTTTGTCAGAAATCATAATACCCACTCCTGCCTTCTTTTTCTCATTTGACACCCAAAAGATTTTGCTCAAACCCTGAACCTTAAACTTGTGTATGTCCACCCGCCTCATTTGGTTTCTAATCCACTCTGCTATTTGCTTCCGTTTTATGAGCGAGTTCATCCCATTCACATTCAGAGTTATAATCATCAGTTGTGCATTTGCTGACATTTTTGAATCCTCCCCTCTTCCTACCCCCTTTTTCCTTATACTTTTTCCTTTTAAATCAGTGGTTTGCTATTGAGCTGCTATCCCTTATCCCCTCCCTTGGTTAACTTCACTTTCTACCCCCTCCCTTATTTTTTCCCCTCTTTTTGTTTTTAAAGGCCTTATGAATTCCCTCCCCCTTCTCCCCTCCCTTTTTTTGACCTCCCCACTCCCCTGCTCCCCTTGGTTTATCCCTTCCAACTTTCTCAGAAGGGTTAGATAAGAGTTTTATGTCCCAATGGATAGTATAGCTACTCTTCCCTCTCTGGGTTGATTATACTAAGAGTAAGGTTTGATTATTACCTCTTAATGCTCTCTTCCTCTCCTTCTTATAATAGTATTTGTCCCTTCTCCCTCCCATGCCCTCTTTGTGTGTAATAGAATATCCTATTTTCTTATTCACTCAAGTTTCTCTTGGTGTCCCCTGCTATTCACCCCCTCTTTCCCATCCCCCATGTAATCTTAGATTATTTAGTGTTCCACCCTCATCCTGTGAATTATTCTTCTGATTACTATAATAGTGAATATTATAATAGTGAATAGAGTTCGCTACAGAGAATTATACATACCATTTCTCTACATAGGAATACAGATAATTAGATCTCACTGAGGCCCTTAAAGGCAAATTTAAAAATTATAAGTTTTCTTTCTTTTCCCTCTGTATCTTATTTACCTTTTCAGGTTTCTCTCGATTTTTGTGGTTCGATATCAAACTTCGTCTGGACTTGTTTTTATGTCCCCTTGAGGAGTTTTGTGTGTTTTGGTCAGGAGAGGTTAAGAGCTGCTTCTTACTCTGCCGCCATCTTAACCCGGAACACAGTTCTGATGTTTTTAAACATCTTTTTTAGGAAATTCCCTCAGAGCTATTAATTTTTTTTTCTAAAATAGGTTTATTTTGAAGGTCTATTTCTCCTCTCCTAATCTAGGGTATTTTTATTTTTGTAGGTGTTTGTTTATTTCATTTGCATTGTTAATTGTCTGGCCTATAATTGAGCAAATTAGCTCCTAATAATGCTTTTGTCTCATCTTCCTGGGTGTTCTTTACATCCTTTTCATCTGTAATGCTAGTGATTTGGTTTTCTTCTCTTTCTTTTTAAATTATATTTACCAATGGTTTATATATTCTGTTGATTTTTTTCATAAAATAAACCTCTCATTTCATTTATTTATTAATTCTCTATTTTTTATTAGTATCTCCATTCATTTTGGGGATTTCCTATTGGAACTTAGTCGGGAATTTTAATTTTCTTATTCTTCTAGATTTTTTTATTGCATTCCCAATTCATTGATCTGTTTTTTTTCTCTATCTTATGTATATAAGCATTTAGAGATATAAATTTTCCTATAATTACTGCTATTGCTGTATTCCATAGGATCTAGTTTGTTGCCTCATTATTATTCTTTTTAATGAAATAACACATTATTTCTATGATTCTTTAGGATTTATTATATTTATTATATTTTGTCTCCAATTAATTCTTGCTTTGTGTTTCCTATGACCCCTTATTATACATTATTTTTATTACATTGTAGTCTGTAAAGGACATGATTAATATATCTTCTTTTATAGATTTAGCTAAAATGTTTTTGTGCCCTAATATATGATCAATTTTTGTGTTCCCTATTATTATTAATATTATTTAAAATAAATTTGTAAGGCATAAAACTTTCAGAAATGTCTTAACTAATAGTGACTTTAGAGAACTCATTATGGAACTTGCTAACCACCCAAAAAAATTAATTGATTGGATACAATTTGATTGAATTCAATAAACCTTTACCCTGTGCCAGGTGCTGTGTTAAGACTTGATTATACAAAAAAGAAAAGAAAAATAGTTAACTGTTAGGACCTTAGAATATGATGGGAAGAAAAACACAGAAAAAAAAGTATTCTGAAAAACAGGGCCTAAAAGAGGCATCATGATCCATGAAGTAGAAAGCAAGGAGACATCTTCATGAAATTCAGAGTTACTTGGAAAGTTCTAAGACTGCTACAAAATGCTTTTTGGGAGAGAATTTACTGTTATATCCTCTAGCCCCCCAAAGGGAAGAGGTACTTGATGTAGTTGTTGTGTTTATCAAAAAGTGAGTCAATCATCGTGATGATAAGTAATCACTCATCTTGGAAGAGGCATGTTTCATGGAGTCAAAACTAAAGCCTAAAAGATTATGAACTTTTCCAGTAACAACAAATATGTGAATTTCATTCACCTTATACTTATTTGTTATGAAATTTGGTTCTATTTCATTAGTAACGTAGGGAGGTTGGTAATGATAGATCCTTTACTAAAACCTTAAATAGAATAATGAATGAAATAATTATAACAACAATCAGGGTAGTGGTAAAAAGGTGTAGAAATGTTGAAAAAAATGGCACAGAGTGCTGATTTTGAATAAGGTAAAGAAACATTTTGAATACTAGAGCTTTTTTTCTTAGTAACATCAGTTTCCAGGAGGGATAAGATGGGGATGATGACTAATATAAAGGTAATATTGTATAGAAATTGCTTTGATATGTTTTTCCTGACCTGGGAACAGAAATATCTATATGAAGAAAAGATATTGAGTGCATTATTAACAATGAAATCAATTCATTTTAGAATAACTGTTTAAAAAGTTTTCACATATTTTCATATTGAATCTTATCTCCCTTTCTCAGCAACTCCTCTGACCACTACTAAAATAGGAATGGGCAAAGGAGGAAGGGAGATTATTATCATTTGTTTTAAATAAGTGCCTACAGTGCTAATAATGTAGCCTAAAGGCTATATAATGTCTATGGATTTAAGAGAAATTTATAGCAACAGTGCAAGGAAATTTTTACAATCACCAAAGCATTATATTACCTGAACATATGATGACCCTTGTATTATAACGTTCATTGTGATATCTAAACAGTTGCTTTGAGGACAGACTAAAGACTATAATTTATATTAATTAGGAATTTTGTACCTTTGAACTACATTCCCCAGAATTTCTTTCTGTATTACCCAGCATCCTTTTCTTTCCATTTACATGCCTGCTTATTTTTTTGTTTATAAATTCTGTAACTGCTCCTTCTTGCTTTCTTCTCTCTCATGACCAGGCTGAGTTAGCTGTTTTTTTAAATGTTAGTTAATATTAATAAATCTTCTTAAATATAATACTTAGAATATTGGATACTAATTTAAAAATCTACAAACTATAGTTCTTCTGCACATACAACTGAAAGGCTTTAGTGCTTCTATGTTTTTATGTGGTAGCATCTTCTCAAATTTAACTGTAGTTACAAGGTGTTATAATTAAGAAGGTCACTTGTATCTATTTGAGGTAGTAGAAATGATGTACAGAGAGGAATAAGATGACACTTCTCCTTTATAACAGTTGCCCAGGCAGGATCCTTTAGGTCAAAGAGGTTTATCCCTTCAGGACCCACCTGGGATTAATTGATATATTGATTTGGGCACTTCAGCTAGGATAATGATGATATTCTGACTGCGTTGTCTCCCTTCCCAAAACAAGCTTTGAAACTGATTTAGGAAGGTACTTTAAACTTTATATATATTAATAAGAAGGATAAGGGTAAAGGACTGAGGTATTGGAGACCCTATTAAAATTATTACTATTGAAACCCTAACTGCAGGCAAATGAAGAACAATGTTAGCTTCCCTCTGGTTCAGCCTGGCCAGGACTAAACCAGAGTAGGTAAACTGCTGGGAAATCTTCAGCTTCTTCTTCTGTAGATCTTAGCCTTAACAGTTGAGATATATCCACCCTTTCCACCCTCTTCTTCTTCTCCTGCCCACTTCCCGGATCCCTCCCAGGCCCTGGGAAGCCTAGATAGCTAGACGATGAAACTCCTAATATCTAGGGGCAGTAGACACCAAGGTGGTGGTCAAGTACAGGTTGATAACGGTATATCAAGGACAGGAAGAGCTTGCAGAGAGATGTTTGCACCCTCTCACTCCAAGACCAGGATCCACTGATCTCTAGCCTTAACACAGGTCAAAGACCCAGAACTTCTCCTCAGGGTTCTCAACTGCCCCCTCCTACCTTTTGCATGCCTCCCTGGGAACATTCTATCCAACTGACTTATCTGTCAATCATTGAATGAACTTCTAGCTCCTAGAGATTCAATATAACAAAGGTTAGCTGTGTTGAAAAGTTGGACCTACATAACTAATCTAAGGAACAATTAATAACATTATAAGTTATTGAAAACAAAAACAATATGGGAATTCCCTTTGCTCCTCATTAAAGGAGTCTTCAAAAAGCTTATAAATACTCTCAGAGCATAGTTGTCGTGGTTATATCTTGTGTATTAATATTTGGTGCTACCCTTAAACTTGTATGTAGAAATTGGATTCTGAGCTGTTTAGGAAATACTAGTCATGTGTTTGGGGAAAGACCCAATATTGCTATTCTTTCATACCTCCAAATAATGTCCCTAAGGATGGTGCAAGTGTATTTTGCCTCTTTGATGTGGTTTTCTGATTTGCTTCTGAGAAATTGTATCATTTTTCAAATGAATAACTACTTCAAAACTCTAAAAAAGTCAGAGAAAGGGAAAAGATATATATGTGGCTATGTGTGGTCTGAGGTAGACTGTGGAACATGAAAAGATCCAAAGATGTTCTGACTGAAAAATCTATTTTCAAATTACTGTAGCTTTTTAGAGACAGGATGAGTAGAATACAGACTTTTAAGATATATAGGTGCACATTTTTCTTTTTTCTTTTTAATTTTATTTTTTAGAAAAAAAATTTTTCCATGCTTACATTATTCAAGTTCTTACTCTCCCCCCCACCAAACGCCCCTCCCCATAGCTGACTCACATTTCCACTGGTTTATTCTTTTGTCATCCATCAAGACCTATTTCTGTATTATTCATAGTTGTACTAGGGTAGTCATTTAGAGTTTACTTCCCAAATCATGTCCACATCTAACCATGTGTTCAAGCAGTTATTTTTTTCTGTGTTTCCACTCCTATAGTTCTTTGTCTGAATGTGGGTAGTGTTCTTTTCCATAAATCGCTCAGAATTGTCCTGGATCATTGTATTGCTGCTAGTACAGAAGTCCATTACATTCGATTTTACCACAGTGTATCAGTCGCTGTGTAAAATGTTCTCCTAGTTCTGCTCCTTTCACTCTGCATCAATTCCTGGAGATCATTCCAGTTCACATGGAATTCCTCTAATTTATTATTCCTTTGAGTACAATAGTGTTCCATCACCAACAGATACCACAATTTGTTCAGCCATTCCCCAATAGAAGGGCATACCCTCATTTTCCAGGTTTTTGCCACCACAAAGAGTTCAGCTATAAATATTTTTGAACATGTCTTTTTCCCTATGATCTCTTGGGGTAAAACCCAGCAATGGTATGGGTTGATCAAAGGGCAGGCAATCTTTTAGCACTCTTTGCACATAGTTCCAAATTGCCATCCAGAATGGTTGGATTAATTCACAATTCTACAAGAAGTACATTAATGCAATATTGCTACATCCCCTCCAACATTCATTACTCTCCCCTGCTCTCATTTTAGTCAATCTTCTAGGTGTAAGGTGGCACCTCCAAGTTTTTTTGATTTGCATTTCTCTTATTATTAGAGATTTAGAACACTTTCTCATGTGCTTATTGATAGTTTTGATTTCTTTATCTGAAAATTGCCTATTCATGTCTCTTGCCCATTTTTAAATTGGGGAATGGCTTGATTTTTTATACAATTGATTTAACTCCTTGTATATTTGAGTAATTAGACCCCTGTCAGAGTTTTTTGTTATAAAGATTTTTTCCCAATGTTTTGTTTCCCTTCTGATTTTGACTACATTGTTTTTGTTAGTACAAAAGCTTTTTAATTTAATATAATCAAAATTATTCATTTTACATTTTGTAATTTTTTCTAACTATTGCTTGGTTTTAAAATATTTCATTTCCCAGATATCTAACAAGTGTACTATTCTGTGTTCACCTAATTTACTTATAGTTTCCTTCTTTATATTCAAGTCATTCACCCATTCTGAATGTTTCTTTTTTTAGGGTGTGAGTTGTTGATCTAAACCTAAGCTCTCCAATATTGTTTTCCAATTTTCCCAGCAGTTTTTGTCAAATACTGGATTTTTGTCCCAAAAGTTGGGCTCTTTGGGTTTATCATACACTGTCTTGCTAACGTCACTTACCCCAGGTCTATCCACTGATCCTCTCTTCTGTCTCTTAACCAGTACCATATTGTTTTGATTACCACTGCTTTATAGTATAGTTTAATATCTGGTACTGCTAGGCCACCTTCCTTCACATTGTTTTTTTCATTATTTCCCTTGATATTCTTGATCTTTTATTCTGCCTAACAAATTTTGTTATAGTTTTTTTCTAATTTTGTAACAAAGTCTCTTGGTAGTGTAATAGGTATGGCACTTAAGTAAATTAATTTGGGTAGAATGGTCATTTTGATTCTGTTAGTTCTTTGTACCCATGAGCAATCAATGTTTTTCCAATTGTTTAGATCTAGTTTTAATTGTTTGGAAAGTGTTTTGTAGTTTTGTTCATATAATTCATGGGTTTGTCTTGGTAGATAGATTCCCAAGTATTTTATATTGTCTAGGGTGATTTTAAATGGTGTTTCTCTTTCTACCTCTTGCTGCTGTGATGTGTTGGAAATATATAGAAATGCTGATGATTTATGTGCATTTATTTTGTATCCTTCAACTTTGCTAAAGTTGTTGATTATTTATACTAGCTTTTTAGTTGATTCTCTACAATTTTTTAAGTAGACCATCATATCATCTGCAAAGAGTGATAGCTTAGTCTCCTCATTGCCTATTTTGATACCTTCAATTTCTTTTTCTTCTCTTATTGCTACTGCTAGTGTTTCTAGTACAATGTTAAATAATAGAGGTGATAGTGGGCATCCTTGTTTCACACCTGATCTTATTGGAGAGGCTTCTAATTTATCCCCATTGCATATGATGCTTGTTGATGTTTTAAGATATATACTGTTTATTATTTTTAGGAAAGGTCCTTCTATTCCTATACTTTTCAGTGTTTTCAATAGGAATGGGTGTTGTATTTTGTCAAAGGCTTTTTCAGCATTTATTGAGATAATCGTATGCTTTTTATTGGTTTTCTTGTTGATATGGTCAATTATATGGATGGTTTTCCTAATGTTGAACCATCCTTGCATTCCTCGTATAAATCCCACCTGATCATGATTGATAACCCTTTTGATCACATGCTGGAGTCTTTTTGCTAGTATTCTATTTAAGATTTTTGCATCTATGTTCATTAAGGAGATTGGTCTGTAGTTTTCTTTCTCTGTTTTTGATATACCAGGCTTTGGAATCAGTACAATATTTGTGTCATAAAAGGAGTTTGGTAAGACTCCTTCTTTGCTTATTATATTAAATAATTTGTATAGTATTGGGATTAATTGTTCTTTGAATGTTTGATAGAATTCACTTGTGAATCCATTAGGCCATGGCAATTTTTTCTTAGGGAGTTCTTTAATGGTCGGTTCAATTTCTTTTTCTGATATGGGATTATTTAGGTATTCTATTTCTTCTGCTGTTAATCTAGGCAATTTATATTTTTTCAAATATTCATCCATATCACCTAGATTGCTAAATTTATTGCCATATAATTAGGCAAAATAGTTTTTAATGATTTCCTTAATTTCCTCTTCATAAGAGGTGAGGTCTCCCTTTTCATCTTTGATATTATTAATTTGGTTTTCTTCTTTCCTTTTTTTATTTAGATTAACCAATTCTTTGTCAATTTTATCTGTTCTTTCAAAATACCAGCTTCTAGTCTTATTTATTAATTTAATAGTTTTTTTAAATTTCTATTCTATTAATTTCTTCTTTGATTTGTAGTATGTCTAATTAAGTTTTCATCTGAGGATTTTTAATTTGTTCATTTTCTAGTTTTTTAAGTTGCATATCCAATTCACTAACCTCTGCCCTCCCTAATTTGTTAATATGTGCACTCAATGATATAAATTTTCCCCTTAGAACTGCTTTGGCTGCATCCCATAGGTTTTGGTAAGAAGTCTCATCATTGTCATTGTCTTCAATGAAATTATTAATTGTTTCTTTGATTTTTTTCTTTCACTAACTTATTTTGGAAAATCAAATTATTTAATTTCCAATTAGTTTTTGGTTTGCCTCTCCATGCATTCTTACTAATAACTATTTTTATTGCATTATGATCTGATAAGATCGCATTTATTACTTCTACTTTTTTGCATTTGTTTGACATGTTTCTATGTCCTAGTACATGGTCAATCTTTGTGAATGTTCCATGTGCTGCTGAAAAGAAGGTGTATTCCTTTTGTCCCTATTTATTTTTCTTCATATATATATATATGTATA
>NW_025380163.1:0-6633 GCF_016433145.1 Gracilinanus agilis | reverse complement strand
TGGAAATATATAGTCAATTTTGATGGGTAGTTGATCCGTGGTTGCAGGCCCAGCTCTCTTGCCTTTCTGAATATCGTATTCCAAGCCTTGCAATCTTTTAGCGTGGAGGCTGCCAGATCCTGTGTGATCCTGATTGGTGCTCCTTGATATTTGAATTGTTTCTTTCTGGCTTCTTGTAAGATTTTTTCTTTTGCTTGGAAACTCTTGAATTTTGCAATTATATTTCTGGGTGTTTTCTTTTCTTGATCGAATGCCGCAGGTGTTCTATGAATCCTTTCAATGTCTATATTGCCCTCTTGCTGTGGGACTTCAGGGCAATTTTGCTGAATTATTTCTGTCAGTATGGAGTCCAGGTTTCTATTAATTTCTGGTTTTTCTGGAAGACCAATTATTCTCAAATTGTCTCTTCTAGACCGGTTTTCTTCGTCTGTCACTCTCTCATTGAGATATTTCATGTTTCCTTCTATTTTTTCAGTCTTTTGACTTTGTTTTATTTGTTCTTGTTGTCTTGAGAGATCATTAGCTTCTACTTGCTCAATTCTAGCCTTTAGGGATTGATTTTCGGCTATAATCTTTCAGTTTTCGGCCATAATCTTCTGGTTTTCGGCCATAATCTTCTGGTATTCCTTTTCAGTCTGGTCATTTCTGGTGTTCAATTGCAAGATTCTACCTTTTAAACTGTTATTTTCTTGCTAGATCTCTTCCATTTTCCTCAAAATCTCAGTTTTGAACTCTTCCATAGCTTGTGAGGAGTTTTCCTTATTTGAGTAGGGTTCAAATGTTTGTTTGTTCTCCTCCTCTGTTTGCTTGGTTGTCTGGATTTTCTCTGTGTAAAAGTTGTTGAGTGTTAAAGGCTTCTTTTTCTTGTTGTTATTCTTTCTCTTCTGAGCTTCCTGAGACTGGGTAGCCATCATTAGCCCAGCAGCTTTTCAGGTTTATCCTCACGCTCAGTGTCTGTCCGCGGTCTATTGGCTCCTGAGGTCTGATTTCTGGTTTTTTCCAAGGTCAAGCCCCCTGGTGGACCCCATTGCTTGATCCTCTGCAGGAGGTTCCTTTACAAGTCTCAGGGCGCTGCTTCCACAGTCGTATACCTGTCCACGCTGGTTCCCCACTCAGGTTTTCAGAGCTTTAGTTCCTGGCTGTGTCTGCCTCCACCCACGCCTCCGCCTGTGCCTGTGCTCTCAGCCCGTGCTCTGTGCCCTGTGTCCACTCTCTGCTCCCGCGCTTAGATTTCACATGCGTTCTTTGGCTTATTGGGGTCCTAAATCTTGCTGCTCTCAGGAACAGGCCTCAGAGCTGCCAGTGACTCGATGGGTGCCCCAAACTTGCTCTATTTCTTTTTAGCTGGCTTCAGAGCTATAGATGTTGTGTGTGGAGGGGGTGGGGGTGGGGTGGTTGCTCAGCCCGCGATTTAGTGAGAGCTGTTTTACCCCTTTATAGCATGGAAATGCCTCGATTCCACGTACCTTCCACGCTGTGCCCTGTTGTGGGGTTCCTCCATTCGTCTGGACTTGTTTTTATGTCCCCTTGAGTAGTTTTGTGTGTTTTAGTCAGGAGAGGTTAAGAGCTGCTTCTTACTCTGCCGCCATCTTAACCCGGCGGAAGTTGGTTTTTTTTTAAAACTTTTTGGGGACTGAGTTTCCTCATCTGTAAAATGATTGGATAAAGTTGGAGAAAATGAACTCTAAAATTTTTTCCAGCTTTAAATATATGATCCTTTGATCATCTAACTTGGTCGAAGAATTTGGGATAATAATTTTGTCTTCTACCTGTGACATTTATAATGTCAGTTAGCATGGTCATGAAGTTGACAATTATGTGTGTATGATTTGGTGACTCTGTTATTACTCTTAGCTCCCAGGCTTTTAAAATGTGTATCTATCAGGCAATTGGATTGGAGTACTTTCTGTAGAATTTGGCTTATGCTCAGGTCCCTCTGGTGAAACATGAGCTCTGTTCCTTGGCCAAAGAACATGCAAGTCTAAAGCTTGGCTCCTGGTTGGTCTCTTGCTCCTCATAATGATTTGGGGTTAGAGCACATGTCAAAGTGATTGGTAACTAAACTAGTAAGAGCAGCTTACTCTATAAGCTATAAAGATCCAACACAGATAGCTTTTGGTCTCTTTTGAAGTTAATGCCAGCTTTTCTTTGGATATCCAAAAAGGAGGGTGGAATATATAAGTAGTATGGGAATGAGAAATTTAAAATGAGAGGAAAAATAAAAATTAAAGTCAAACACAAGGTGAAAAATAAATATTATTATTTGACTTTAGAATAGATGAGGCCCTGATAACAGTAGTCCTTCAGGATGAATTGATGATTAAGTTTTGGGAAAGATCATTTGAAAATATAAAGGAAAAAAATGTGATATGCCACAAACCAAATATCTGTTCTACAGCTCAGACTGCTACTTGCTCCAAGTTACCAGGCCACAACCAGATAAGAGCAAACATAAGTTTTCTGCTTTTCTCAACCTCAAACCTAAAAAATTTTCAAATGTGTCATCTGCAATGAATTGTGTACCTTCCCCAAAAAGATGCTGATGGTGGAGAAGTTCTCTTTATAATGTTCATGCTAATAGCTTTTGATTTCTTCACAGTATTTTGTTTTTTGTTACTTCATTATCTCAGTCTTTTCTTTTATTCTCTGATGCTTTTTCCTAAACTTTCAGTCTCAGGGTTAAAAAAAAATTAGAAAATAGTCAGGGAACTTTAACTCATTGCACTGTTTAGGAGGCAAAGCATCAGGAAGTCACTTTTTTGCCATGTTGTTTTTTTTATTTAATTTCCCCCCCAGATTACATCAATACAATTTTCAATAATAGTTTTCTGATATTTTGCAATCCATGTTTTCTCCCTCCCACCCCTTCTGCTAGATGGCAAATAAGTTGTATATGTGTCATTATACAATACATATTTTCATGTACATCATGTTGTAAAAGATACATATTGCTTCTACTAGAGAAAAATTCATGTAAGAAATAAAGGGAAGAATGGTATGCTTCAATCTGCATTAAGAATCTATCAGTTCCTTCTATAGTAGTGGAAAACCTTTTTCATCCTGAGTCCCTTGGAGTTGTCTTGGATCTTTGCACTACAAGTAATAGTTTTCATTCATAGATGATCATTGTATTTTATTGCTGTTAGGTAATCATTGTTGTTTGTCATTTTTTATGGCACAATAATATTCCATTATAAGCCTTTACCACAATTTGTTCAGCCATTCCTCAATATGTGGACATTCTTTTAGTTTCCACTTCTTTGCCACTACAAAAAGAGCTGCTACAAATATTTTTATACATTTAGGCCCTTTCCCCCTATCTTTGATCTTTTGGGGGGGATACAGACTTAGTAGCAGTATTGCTAGGTCAAAGGGTATATACAATTTTTTGGCCATTTGAGTATGGTTCCAGATTGCTCTCCAGGATAGTTATATTAGTTCATAGCTCCATTTTATGTTTTTGATATAAAGAACACAATGATATTAATTCTGTTCCAGCTATTGTATAGAATAATGAAAATATATTTCTATAAGGCACTTTATATACCCCAAAGTTACATTCCATAAAAACCTAATAAATAATTATAAAAAACAAATATTCTTCAAAGTACTGTTGTTAATCAGTTGCTTCAGTTGTGACTGACTCTTTGTGAACCTAATTGGAGTTTTCTTAGCATAGGTGTGAGAGTGGTTTGCCTTTTTCTTTTCCAGTTCATTTTACTGATGATGGAAACTGAGGCAAACAGGGTTAAATGATTTGCTCTGGATCACATAGACAGTAAGTAACTGAGGCCAGAATTGAACATAGTTCTTCCAGACCCTGCATTCTTTCCATTGTGATACCTGCCCCTGGTGGGTATAGTACTTTATATTGGCAGCTAGGTGAAGTACTGGGCCTGAAGGCAGGAAGACTTCACACTGGCTATGTGACAATGAGTAAGTCACTTAACCCTCTTTGCCACATTTTCCTCTTCTATAAAAGTCTGGAGAAGGAAGTGGGCAAACCACTCCTGTATCTCTGCCAGAAAGACCCCAAATGGGGTCACAAAGAGTAAAGCATGAGTGAAATGATTGAATAACAACAATCCACCTTCTAATTCTAATTTTATAGAGAAAACTATAAAACAAAGTATAAAGTAAATAAAACCACAAAATCTCTAAGTTGGAAGAGACTTCAGAGGCTATCTTGGCCACCTAATCAACCAAGAATTTACAACATCTCTTATATATAATCATCTAGCCTTTACTTAATTGCCTACACATGATGAGAAACTCACTATCTCCCAAGAGAGCCCTTTATACTTTTAGACAAATCTGATTTTTAGAAAATACATCCTTGCATTGAATCTAAATTTGCCTGTTCAGCTTCTACTCATTGCTCCTACTTAAGCTCTTTGAAGGCTTTAAATTCTATAGAAATGTATTCTTAAAGGAGAATGAAGAAGATAAAATATGGTACACATTTAAGACTATTTGATACATAGAGAAGCAACATCTCAGAGTGGATAGAGAGTAGGATAGAGAACAAGACAAACTGGGTTCCAGTTGTGTCCAGGATATATATTGATAGTATGACCCTGGGATAAAAAAACCATTTAATCTCAGTGCTCTAGGATGCTCTCTAAAACTCTAAAATACAGATAGAGCCAACTTTAAATGACTGAAGAAATTCCTCACCTGGAACTCTCTATACCAGTGTAAAGATTAAAATTAATATTCAATATTTGAAGTATTATATTTAATAAGATTTATTAAAAATAACTTGAAAAAAAGTAAACAAGCTAAAGTAAAAAGGCAGCTAACCCAACCCTGGTCCTGAGAGGAGAGAGCAAGAGGGAGGCAGAATCACAGAACTTATAAATAATACATGACCATGCAACATGGTGGAGAGATTAAAGGAAATTTTGGGAAATACCAAAAGAATTTTGGAGAGCATAGTTCAAAGGTACAAAATTCTCTAATTATACATTCCCCTTTGTGATCCTTTTGGGAGACCAGTCTCCCCAAAAGGATCATTCTAAACATAACAAACTTTTAAATTATAATAATTTGGGAATAAAAGGGAAAGAGAACAAAACCAATGATTGCTACAGTGACAAAAAGCCAATTTGAGAGCAGTCCCCTTTGGTATAAGAGTATATATTCAAAACAAATACATTCAACCTATACAGTTCAATTTAGCATATCCCAAAGTTCACTCTGGATCTTTTGGTGCAGTGCATGGTCTCTGCAGGCATCTTCATGGCACCTTCTCCACAAAGTTCTCATTCTGGAGTCTGGGGGGTAGTCTCTTGTTCTAAATTAGGCTCAAATACAAATCAAAGTTCACAACAATAACATAATCCACCTTGAGGAGGATAATAACAAGCAGAGGGATCACTCAGGGATGCATGGCTGAGTTATGAGACATGAATCAATTGGCAAAATAAATCAAAAACATCAAAAAATCCAAATAAAAGAGAAAAAATAACTTGTGGATAAAATATGAAATATCAAAGTCTTATGTCTAAAAAAATCTAAGTAAAGGAAAAATAAACCTATAACAGGTCCATGATTTGTATAATTATGCACTTACCCAATCAGTAGCCAGGACTACAGAAAGTTTGCCACACTCTGAAAGACAGAAAAGGGACTAGGTTTCAGCAGCAAATTGGAAATAGTATTTCCCTGGCCTGATTTTACCTTTTCTCTCAGGGATACTGAATCAGGATGGCAGGCAAAGTAAGGTGCTTGTTAGGGTTCAGGGAATTTTTTAAACAATCAATGGGATTATTTCTATAGTCTAAAGCTTTTTGGGGTATGCATTGACATTAGAGTTAATGGACATTTTTAAACTTACCCTAGTGCAAAATCAAAAAAACTTTTTAATACTGGTAACATGTGCTTCAAGTCCAAAAAAAGGAGAGAAAAAATAAAACTCAAATATTATATTGCAAATGCAAGGAAAAATGTTTTAAAAATCAAAAATACATAGCTTACAATCAGTGACACATTATGTTAGCCAAGGAAAGGTAGAATACAAAGGTTTCTCACCCAAAAATTAGATTCGTTTCCTTTTTAACATGGCCATGAACCACTGTGTGAGTGAAAACAATTTTCACAAAGTAACAGTTTTATAAAACAGTAATACAGTAGATAATACACATTCAAAGAAAGTACCCAAATTTCTAAAATTCACAATAACTCATTTAATGGCAATAGCAAACAAACCTACTATCATGTAAGATTCACATAAGTTGCTGTGTGACATTTAAAAAACTTATGAACTGATCCATACTTGTCACAAATTCTATAGGTATAGCAAATCTTTCAACCTTGGCAAAGATATTTTTAACAAAGTCTATTACTGCCATTATTTCAAAATTTGGCAGAAGAACCTAGAAAAAACACAAACCTCTGTACTTCTGATGAAAACCTATTGGGGTCTAAAGCATCACCAAGAAATCTAGATTGTTTTGCTGGAAGTAGATTAAACTGAAGAGTTAAAATATCATGCATGCAGAAGCTACTTTTTGCTTCATGCTTTACATAAAACTTTTCTGGCAGGAACTTCTATTTTGTTCTCTACCTTTAATTCAATGTTCTTTATTTTATGTATATATGTATATATGTGATATAAATTAAAAAAAAAAT
>NW_025380162.1:0-3296 GCF_016433145.1 Gracilinanus agilis | reverse complement strand
GAAAGAAAGAAAGAAAGAAAGAAAGGAGAAAAGAAAATCACACACAAAGAAAAAGAAAACCCCAAATGGGGCCACAAAGAGCAGGACCCAACTGGAAACAAGTGAAGAGCTTTCTTTCCAAATACCCATCACTAAGGGAGCTCTGCTTTCCTCCCAGCCTTTTCAGGTGGTTCATCAGAGGACAAGAAAGAAGAAAAGATTCCAGATTGTTTTCTATGTCCAAATCAACCCAAGGAGGTTTAATTGTCTGGGTTTGTTTGTGGGTGGGGGTAATGCTTTATGTTAATCATTTCTAAGTGCGCTGCATTCACAGTGTCAGGACTATGTAAATACCCACCAAGTCGAAGTACACATTATGTTACATGTAATTACACGCAGAGTACATAAGCAATCGTTATATGCCAAATGTATGTGTAGTTATATAATTGGGCCCAGAACCTGCCAAACTAGTAAGAGCAAAGCCTAATGATTTCTAAACTCCCAGGGAGGGCTCCCGGCCACCCGCCCCCTTCCTTTCGCTTTCCCTGGCAAAAAAAGCATCTTTTCTGTCTCCAGGACCCCTTTTGCCTTTTTTTCAGGCTTCTTTCTGGTCCTCTCCTTCTCCATTCTACCTTCTCCTTCCGGCTGGCACCTGGGAATGCTATTCAGTTGTCTACAATCATCTTTCCTCACCTCTAAGGAATTAATGTTTCTGCTCGGCTCTGATTATCTCCTACTAGAAAGTTTGACTTAAGGAAGGTAGTACTTAGGGTGAGCTTCAGGCAAGTTCAAGTGGCCTGGGGAGAAGCCTTGCAGATTCTCTTCGTTGCTTTTTTTTTTAATTAATTTATTTTTTTTAACCCTTAACTTCTGTTTATTGATTTATAGGTGGAAGAGTGGTAAGGGTGGACAATGGGGGTCAAGTGACTTGCCCAGGGTCACACAGCTGGGGAGTTTCTGAGGCCGAATTTGAACCCAGGACCTCCCATCTCTAGGCCTGGCTCTCCATCCACTGAGCTACCCAGCTGCCCCACTCTTCGTTTCTTAAAAAGGGGATTGAAATTCTTGTCGAGATGGCTTAGCAGAGGGAGGCAGGAAAGCATGAGTTAAAAATCCCATCTCGGGGGCCGCATGCTGTGTGACCCCTGGATGTTTAACTTAACCCTTTAATGCCTCAGAAAACTTTCTGGGACTTATCGGAAAAAACCCCACTGAATTTGGACAGAAGGACCCTGGTTCCAGTCCCGGGAGAGCAGGGGTTCTTAACCTTTTGGTCTCCTGAAGCCTGAGGAACACAGATAGAATCACAACAGAAACTAGTTTCATTTTTTTTTTTAATTCTGTCAAAAGATTTTTTTAAACTGTGAGGACCCCATATTAAGTCCCCAATAGTAGAAATAGTCTGGAATAGTGGCGGGAGGGATGAACTTGGAGTCTGGACCCGAGTTTGAATTTCAGCTCTATTACTGTATGACCTTGGTCAAGTCCCTTAAGCCCCATGAACCTTAGTTTTTTCTTCTCTACAATAACTAGGTGACCCTTAAAGCCCCTTCTAGTTCCTGATCCATTACTTTATGGATGCTCGGCATGTAAGAGAATATAATCTGAAATCAACCTGGAAAAACAGGTTGGAGCTACCCAAAGAAAGGCATTAGACGTCAGGCAGAGGCGTTTATAGTTTATCCTAGAGGCAATAGTGAGCCATTGCTGCTTTTTGAGCAGGGGAGTGGCCCAAGGATGCTGATCTCAAGAGACCCCTTCTGGGGGCTCCAAGTCCATCTTGGTGTAAAATCAGCAGCAGCCGGCAGCATCTCCCTTCCTTTAAAGAGTGGCTGTTCTAGGACCTCCTGCTAATTCTTCCCCTTTCCTCCTGGGGGATGGGAACCATATGGAACCGATTTCTATTGCATTTTCATGATTGATATGGTGGTGGCTTTAAAGGATACGGTGCCGCCAGCTCCCCGATCCAATATTTCAAGTGTTCAGCCGTCTCCCTGGTGCTCGTGCCCGCTGGGCATCGACCGAGGACAGAGCTGAGTGGCAGAGGAGGAAAGGAGAGCATCGGTGCGCTGTTTCTGGCCTTCCTGACACGTGTCTCTGCCGTCCTCCGGCAGGAGGCGAAGGAGGAATCTTTCCCACGGAATGGGCCGTAATTAGACTGCCTTTTGTCGTCAACGCTGCCAGGTTGGATGGATCTCTGTGGATGCACCCAGGGATGTTTCCCTGAGGAACGAAGGTTTGCAAGATGCCAAAAAACCAACCCCCAACCCCAAGCCCAGCTCTCGGAGAAAAGGAGGAAGTTGGCAGTTCTGGCACAGCAGAGAAAAGGGCTTTCCTCGACTCATCTTCCAGGCCCCTTAAACATCTTAGCCAACGCGTGCAGCGGATCGAAGGGGTTAGGCTGCACTTGGGCAGAAGAAGAGAGCAGAGAAGAGAGTCTGTCCAGGCCCCAGAGAGCCTCGATAGGGGGAGCCGGGGAAGCCGGGGCAGCGCCGCCACTTGTTTCTGGGAACAAGCCCATTGGGTGCCTGAGCCCGAATGGAGGAATCCGGGCGACTCCTTGCTCCAACTTGCTCCCATGGAGTTTGATCTTTCTCTGTCTGATCCTCAGCTCCAATTCCTGAAGAAAACATCCTGAGCTCCCTGGGTAGGTGGGAGGCCAAAGGCCAGCCATGTGCACCGTCTGAAAACATCCTGTTCTCCCAATCCACCCTACACAGTGCTCTGACAACTCTTTTTCTTATTACAAATTATTTTTTAAACCCTCTCCTTCTGCCTTAGAATCGATACTCAGTATTGGTTCCAAGGCAGAAGAGTGGTGAGGACTAGGCGATGGGGGTGAAGGGACTTGCCCAGGGTCACCCAGCTGGGAAGTGTCTGAGGCCAGATTTTGAACCCAGGACTTCTTGTCTCCAGGCCTGGCTCTCTATTCCCGGAACCACTTAGCAGCCCTTAATTATGGTTTTTTTTTTTTAAAGAGTTTAATTGGGGATAGGGAGACGAGGGGAAATGACTAAGAGGTTAAAAATTAAAGCCAACATTTTAGCCTGGTCTGCTCCCTACTTACCACTAAAACCTGACATCTTATTTCTTTAGTCTATGCCCGAAGTCTTAGTGTGAGCTAATGATCGACTCTAAGAGAGGTTTTAATCTGAGGTCTGTGAATACATAGATAGGGAGGGAAGGAGGGAGGGAGAGAGAGAGAGAGAGAGAGAGAGAGAGAGAGAGAGAGAAATGGTCTGGATGGGTGGATGGATGAATGGATAGATGGATAGATAGATAGATAGATAGATAGATAGATAGATAGATAGATAGAT